>NC_024309.1:9127435-9159782 GCF_000523025.1 Cynoglossus semilaevis | reverse complement strand
GGGGTTTTATTAGGGTTCCCGGCGGGGTAAAGTTGGGCCTGCAACATTTAATTTTTTTTTTTTTTTTTCATTTTCATTTTTCTTAACAGAGGGATTTGTTTTTTTAAGCTATTTTATCAGTTGATTTTTTGGCTAACTTTCAACTTTGGTTGAGTAGTTTGTTACTGGCTGTTTAAATGTGTTAAATGTGACAGTTTTGTCAATTAAGTCACAGCACAGTGATTTGAGTTTACTGGGTGACCATTTTTGACCTGTGCAAAGTGCACTGATTGGCCCCCCCACCAGACTTTGGACACTCCTCCTGACCAGCCTCCTGCAGTGTCTGCAGCATCATCGCCGCCCGCGCTGCTTCCAGTGTGACCGTGTGAGTACGTGCAGCCCAGGATCTCCTCCTCCATCACGGTAGAAGTGTAGATCCTGGTTTGTCCACAGAGCAGTGGTGGTGCAGTCACCTAGATGGATGTGGAGCAGCTTGTAGTGCTGGGCTAAGGTAATCAGCTGGAGTGCTGGCACGGGCGGAACAGCACCTGCTGCTGGGGGGGGGGGGGGTATAGTGCGGGTAGCCATTGCTAATTGTGTGAGAGTGATGGAGACCGATTTGCTGCAGACGCCACCAACAGTTCAGCCCTAATGCAATTAGCCGCCATGTTCTCCTCTAGCAAAATTGTATTAGGCTTTTTTACATTTAATTTAGCCTGCGCAAAATGAAACGGTATCAGTGCAGAGAGATAATGAGTGCAAACTGATATTGAAATCTGCACAGTGTTGGGAGGCTATTAATGAGACAATGAAACACTGAGGCTGACAACATGCTATACTGTGGTAAAACAGTTTAACAGTGCCATTAGGAAGATTTACTATTGTGTTACTGCTCCCTGCCTACAGTGTGACACTAAAAGCTCAGACTTCCTCCTCTCTGGTTCCTCTGCCTTATTTATCCCTACAGTTGTTTTCCAATATTGACTGAGTATTGATCACCAACTGGTTTTATTCTCTACATTTGCTGATGGCCAAACCCCATCTGTTGGAGTGCATGTTTATGAGGGGAGTCTATTGATCAGGCTGAAGCGGCTCTTACCTCCTGTCTTATCAAATGCTGCGACAATAACGCAACGCAAAGTTGACCGTGTTACTTAATTATAATTTAAAAAATCTGTTAATTGGATAATGAATATTTACATTTATTCACAGGGAAAATGACAAAGAATGTATTTTTTATTATATTTAATGGACATGAAAAAATAAAAAATTGACCTATTTTTTTCACATTTTCCTGAAGAAATCTAAGTGGCTTTACTGTCCAGACATTATCAATAGAGGTCAGATCTGGACTACAGGCCGGCCAGTCAAGCAAATCCATTCCTTGTGCAGGAATCAGCGCTCTCGTAGTCGATGGATTTTGTGGCCTACCATTGCTGAGATCAAAAATGATGAAAATGATAAAAAGCAACATTTAAATTTTGCGTTCACTTTTTCCAAGTTTCCTACACCGGGTCTTTTTTTTTCTTTGTCTTTCGGCTGTTAAATAAAAGTTAAAGTCATTTGCTCCAAACTCCAGATTTTGGTATTAATTGCATTTTTAAGAAGCGTATCAACTATTCTGTAAATAAAGTTTGCACTTCCCCAATAAATATTAATATTTCTGCCATAAATATTCATTGTTGCGCTCGACTTTGACTCGGTGGTCTGACTCGCATTTAACCACATATCAAAGAGAATTTGGTGGTTCACTGCTGTGTGGTTGTGGAGGTGATCGCAGCGTCTCGCCCCTATTAGAGGGAGCTTCTTTCAGGCTCCAGTCGTCTAACTCAGCTCAAGTAAAAGACGAGCTGCTGCAGTGTGACTTTGCTCCTCTCTCATGCTTTGATTCATTATTCAGCAGCCGAGAAGACGTCCTGCAATCCCACAGCAGCGTGGGGAAGCATGCACACACACACACACACACAGAAATAAAAAAACAAGCACACACAGAAAAAAAAAAAAAAAACAAGTGTGCGTGGTGTGCGTGAACAAAGAAAATGAGTAAATCCCAAATTTGTTTTATGTGAAATGCAGGGATTTGCAAAAAAATATGTCTTTACAAACATTCATGCTTTGGCTGCATGTTCCACAGATGAACTGACACACTTCAGTGTAGCCAGGGTTAAACAGGCACACACACACACACACACACCACACATACATACACACTGCCCTCTTCTGCCGGTATTTCGGCCTGCATGCTGCATGGAAATGTCTCTCCTAATGACTCCGTAATGACAGCGACTTATGTCCTTACCATAGTTGATTTGTTTCCTGGGTTTTAAGAGTAGATTATTTCCGTGCTACAGACTTAGCGTAAGCCGTTCACAAACCACAAGCACTGCACTTCAGCCCCGGTTTGGGATTTTAGCCAGGTCTAATCAGATTAAAGCGTTGCCCCCTCCCCACCCTCTCCGTCCCGCTTCTCCTATTTTTTTTTTTTTTTTTTTTTTAACCAACATGCCACACTGCTCTCTCCGTCCTGCTACATGAGCCCCGGAGAAACAGGCCAAAAACAAATTGCTTTTAGTGGAGGCTGACAAGGAGCTGTGTAGAGAAAATAAAAGGTTGTTTGTAGCAGATTAATTCTCCTTCACAGGAGAGCCCGGCTGCACGGCTGCCGCGTGCATTCTTCCTCAGTGACGAGGAGAAGATAGCTTCTTTGGGGGGAAGTAAAAACAGGAGGAGCTCATTGTTATACACTTACTGGAGGATGCACTGAAGGAGGAAGAGGGAGATAAAACCTGAAATAAACTCACAATATCCGCATCTAACGTGTAGTAATTGTATGCTGCTGAGTTTCATTCAGACTGAATCAAGCTGCTTTTATCCTTTAACCACAAAAGACAAGTGTGTTGTTCTAAAAACAGGCCAAACAAGCGTGGATTCAAATTCGTCTCCAACCGAGTCCTTTAAGAAAAAACAGTTCAAATAATCAGGCAAAACCTGACGTTCTCATATCAGCTCCCTGTTCCGCAAATCCTGCTGAGCAAATACAATTTCAAACACATTCTGTCCTCATTAGCTTCACCGTTATATTGCAAACCGAGGAGAGGCAGCCGAGGAAATATATTTCCACTGGATAATAATTCATCATGAGACACAAAAGCTCCTGGACCCCAGCGCTTTTCTTCCTGTGTGTGGTTTACGGTGGACGCGTCCTGACTTCTAACCTGTGAAGGCTGCTCGCCGGCCTGACCTGGATTCTTTAGAATGAATTAAGTGAACAATAGAGGAGCAGCCTGAATGATGGCTCCACGCGCCTTTGTGCCTCTGTTACAAAACAACTCCTAAAAGGGCGGCCTAGATGACACACTCTCCAGAAATCGATCACATTTACACAGCCCCTGGGCCTTCCAAAAGCTGGATTTAGAGAAAAAAAAAAGAGAAATAAAAAAAAAGATGTAAAATGGAAAAGGAGGGGAATGAATTGAAATCCCCTTTGCATTTAAAACTAGAATGGAACAAAAGGGAATCAGAGAAGGTGAAGAGAAATGCCTGGGTCCAGGTCTATTTTGCAGACTCCGACACACAGTCATGCGGCAAATTTCATCAGCAGTGGTCCTATTGATTTTTTAACGCTGGAAATATAAGAGCAGGGAAGTCAGGCGCAGAGATGTCCATGGATGTTTGCGTTGGTTATCTGCAGCTCTCCCTCGTCTTCGCCTCCTTTTCTGGCAGCGTGAGCACACCGCCGCTCCCTCAATTGTGTGACAATGCTCCGGCTAACACAGAGGCTGAGATTCAGAGACACTGACACTAGACTGAAACGACAGACCTTGAATTCAACCCCGGCTGAATTCAATGCTGCTTTGAATACACCCATTCCAGCACAATTATTCTACTTGCCTGCAGAAACTGATGGTTTAACTAGCATACGCTAGCTTTTCAATGTCAAACACAGTAACACAAATAAAATAAAAGCACAGTGAAGCCTTGTGCACCAGTCAGAGGCCGCCTCTAAGTGGAGTTTAAATGAAAGCGTCTCGACTGCGCGTAAATTCACAGCGTTTCCGCGCTGACAGTGAGCCCCGCTGCTAAAAAGCTTCAAGGCCCAGTCTTTGACAGGCCCGCCTCCCGCTAATGGGTCACATAGTCATTCAAGTACAGAAGGACAAGGGTGGAGGATCGGCCGCTTTGTACGTTGGCCCGAGCTTCACCGTTTGGTTTCTTATTTTTAAGGTAGTCTGCCGCGCTGTGCAAGCTGTGAGCTGCCGGGAGTCGTATCTGAACAGAAGAGGTCTGAAGAGGACACGGGAGTCAGACAGAGACACAAAGCATCAGTCACTGGAAGACAGACCTGAACATTTCAAAAGGTGTCTAATTTTTAATAACATTAAACATGTTAAGACATAAAGAAGTCTCTGACAACCTTCGAAATAATCACGTCTGAGCAGACGTCAGATTTTTTTAACCAAACCTGAAGGAGAACCTGTTTAATTTATTAAAGCTTTTTGCAGCATGTAAAGAGTTTCATCAGATTTTTTCATTTCTATTCTCAAAAGTGGAAGAATAAAATTGAAAGAAATCTTGCTTTCAAAGAATCAGGTCATACCCTGGTGTGAAAGACATCAGCCAGATTTGACAAAGGAGACATTCTCTGATGGAGACACTGCGTGTTTTCAGACTTAAATGGAGAATGCATAACGAAAGTATTGATATTTTCATAAATGATTTTTTTTTAAGTCTGAGACGTTTGGTCCTGACCTCATCATAAATGATTTTTTTTTAAGTCTGAGATGTTTGGTCCTGACCTCGTATATTTGCAGATAACAAAAAAAAAAATCAGACACTTTATTTCTGACTCCTCTAAACTCTCCAATGGTCTGAGATGTGTCTTCACCATCAACATCATTCAGTTGACAGTACACTCCTACTGTAGGTGACAATGACGGCGCACATCTTCTATAGTGGATATCAATACTCTTCACCTGAGACACTGATGACCTCTGCCGTGACATCGACACGTACAGAGTCAGAAAAATCTCGTTTATGAATTAAACGACTTCACTCGACACGTACAGAGTCAGAAAAATCTCAAAAATCTCGTTTATGAATTAAGACTTCAAATCAATCTGTATATAAAAAGGTGCCCACCAACAACGTTTGCCCCCCCTCAGTCTGAGCTGTCTTGATGCTCAACAGAAATCAGTGCAAAGGTGTGACCGTGTGTGACCTGCAGCTTCTCAGCGGCCTGAATCATCAGTCAGTCCCTGCTCGTCTATTACTCCAAAGAAATTAAAGCCCCAGTGACCCCACGGCGGTGCAATCTGGGTTTGTACCAGGTCAAGGTTGAACCAAGGGTGTCGGCTCATATGGCTCGACTTCCAGACGCAGCCTGATCCATCTGCTGAGGGTCAGCCCCTGCTTTCCATCACAAACGCACCGGAGATGACGCTCCGAGAGGCGTCAGGGCGGCCGCTGCCGCAGAGAGGAGGGGAAGTGATTTGGTGATGGTGCCTTATCAGACCTCCACGCGTCGGGGTTATCTGTATGACAAAGCAACTTTCCTATTCTATGCATTTTCATGAGTAAACCAGGAGAGGTGGATAAAAGGGGAGGGTAGCGGTTGGTGACCCCGGGGTCAGGGGGTAGAGGGCTCCAGCTGGTCACTCTACCTCCTCATTGACTGATTCCTCATCCAGCCCATTGTGTTTGGCGCGTGTCCATTGTTCTGCGGGTGCATTAAAATGCATAGATTCCAGTCAGCCGTTTCACTGCTAGTTGACCTTATTAGTTAAGGTGGATACATAAAACATTAGCTTTAGGATCATTAGATATATGCAATTCATTTACGAGGCATGATGGCCCACTGAGGCCGTCGCCGCCGCCGCCGCCGCCACCACCATATCTGAAAGGGATGCTGGGTGTTTTGCGGCACAATCAATAAAACATACAGTGTTGTTAAACGGCTTGATAGGAAACAAATCCTAGACGTAGGGGAAGGGAGAGATTCGAACAATAAACCGAGGTTGGAAACGCCTGTGCAAATTCGTTGTGCTTTATGGAATCTCCAGGCAGCCTATTGTAGGTACTTGCCACCCTGCCCCCACTCTCCTCTCTATTTTTCTGCTCTGCACGCTTCATGCAGAGCGTACACACAGACATACTGCAGCGAGAGAGAGAGAGCGAGAGAGGGAGAGAAGAGGTGCTGATACTCAGTAATTGAGGGGCAACCCTGTCACAGTTGACCTGCAGGAGACCAGGGATAAAGTGCATTCCATTTTCTTGCTTCTATCCTGGGAGTGACAGCCTGCAGAGTCCCAGGTCTGACAGACCTAACTGAGGGCTGTCACCCTCCACACGCATGTCTCTCCCAGCACACAACACCCATCTCTGGTTTACACACACACACACACACACACACACAGTGCACTGCATTAGAGTATTGGCTTCGATTTGCAGGTTCCCCGCAGATTGCGCTGCTGCACTGACAAATAAATAATGTACTCGGAGGATAAATAATCAAACACACACCTGACAAGATGTTCACAGTGTCCTCTGTGTTCTACAGCCTTACACGTGTATCTCCCGCTGCACAAACTGCGATAGATCTATTTTAAATATCTACTTTCTTCTCGTACCGAAAACAAGAGCAGATTTTAGAGAAGAGGCCTGAAGTGACAGCGTTGCTTATTTTAGCCATACTTTAATGCTTCACCCCCCCAAACACCAAAAAACAACGTGCTAGCGCTCGTCACCAGAAGCGCCTCTCCAAAAACTGCTGCTGATGCAGCGACGGATAAAGGGAGCGTATTTAGAGCCTCAGTGTCTGCCCTTTGTCTCCTCTTGATTTGTTCTAATGTGGGAGCGTAATCCTGCAAAAGCAGATTATACATGTATTAAAATCCCTTCAAATTGCAGCATTCATAATATCACGTCTGCACTGGAAACCAAATGGAAGCAGCTTTTAGGTTAAACCCTCTCTGCTGCCATCAAGACTTTTGAGACGCACACGCAAAATGAAGCGTGTGAATGTTTTCAGAGGAGCGTAGTTATTACTCTGGGTGGAGATGAGGAAAAACCAAGGAAGTTGGAGATCACAAATAAAAAACTGTACAGTAACCGTGCACTGACCCCAAAAAAATGAGAAAAAAAAACAGAGATTTTTTTTAAAAATGTTGCTCATGTTACTTCCTCCAATCAATAAAATATCCCTTTGCCATTTTCACACTCTTTGTCGGCTCGCACGGTTCTGTGTCTCCAGTGGATTCGCTCCAAATAAGAACATGGAACTGGTTGGAAAAAAAAAACAACAAGCGTTCGAGTTTCTGCCTCGCGGGGGTTTCTGCTCGTACTTCAAATCACTTTTAGTAAGTTTCGTACTAGAAGAGGTAAAATTAACAACCAGCTACAGATTTAGCCATGTTTTAAAAACAGATCGTCTGCTCGTCCTGCAGCAGAGATCAGCACAGATCCTTCATCTGCCGCTCTTCTTCGTGCTTTTTTCTCAACGTTTTGGGATTTGTGGAATATATTTTGACTAACCTGACAAAGGATGTCATAATTTTGCGTAGATTAAAATGATCTGATCTGAGATATTTGTTATTATTTTTAAATTTTAGCTCAATCAATATGATGTAGGTATATAAATGTGATCTACACATATTTCACCTTTTTTTTTTACATTTGAGCTGTAAATAAGGTCTGTGATGTGTAGGTATATAAATGTGATCTACACATTTTACACCTTTTTTTTTAGTGTTTGTGATTCAAAAAGAAGTTTCTTAATTTTGTCTTTCAAATATGACAGTAATCTGACTTCTGTGTTGTGACTAAAACTGGAAATATGAACAAATCAAAATGACATTTTCACAATTTTCCTGCCTTTTTTCTGGACCAAATCATGAATCAATTAACTATAAAAAGGTTCATAAACAGCTTGTGCTCCTGAAATATCACTTACAGATAACGAGGAGACATTGATTTTTTGATTTGCTTTTTTAAAAAAAAAAAAAACGACATTTACTTGTGTGGTATGGAGGTTTTAAACAGGAGATGAACACACCTCTGAGTCTCCGTGCACCTGACCCAGCCTGTGTCCTCTCAATGACAACATGGCCGCCCCCATAAGCTGTGTCCTGGCCGCCATAATGACACAATGTTCCCATCTGCCCTTCAAACCAAGCCGGCAGCGTGAGGCTGACCTCAGTGTGTGTGTGTGTGTGTGTGTGTGTGTGTGTCTGCGAGTGTGTTTACGTGTGTCCCATCTGCCCTTTAGGATGAGGTGGGGGGGGGGGACAGCCTGAAGCTGAACTCTGACCCCTAGGATTATAGTGCTACCATGTGCCACTGAGCAGGGTGATGAGATTGACCTATGTGGGCCGCAGCTCTGTGTGTGTGTGTGTGTGTGCTAATGAAACGCACTGCTCACTTTCCAGATCCATAAATCAATGCGAGGAGTTTGTTGTTAAATGTCTAAACACAGCAACTAAAAAAAACTTCTCTGTTTGCCAGAACGTTCCGCGGTGTCTGTGTGTGTCTGTGAACACAGGTGCCTCCACAGTCAGCGATCTAATGTGCGTCCGAGGACAGCCAGCTTTCCTGAGCTCTGACACAACCAATCATCACAAAGCCAGAGTGATCGCCTTGGCAACCCCCTGTCACCACATAGTTTATCCGGAGCACGTTCCAATCACTGAGCTCCACCGCCGCTCCAGGCTCCTCCCACCGGGGGCTCGGGGGGGCAGTGTGAGGCGTTGCTGCAGAGCCTGCTGCATGAGCGCTACGCTCTAATCTGTATCCAATGAGGAGAGGATCACTAATCCCAGATTATGGCTCCCTAGGATTAAGACATGCTGATGCACAGGTTTGCACTTCACCTTCAATCCCCAAACCTCTCAATCTGTCTCCGTGTTCTGAACCTCAGAGCTAAGTCACCGCAGCGGCAGCGCCTGAGACGAGATGTCTCGTTTAAGGTGTTGGCATTTTCTGGTCAGAATGATTCAGAGAACTCCTGTCTGGGTCTCTGTGTTTCTTTGCAGTTTGATGCAATAGTACAAGTGTACACCAGTGTGTGTGTGTGTGTGTGTGTGCACTGGAGTGTCAGTGTGTTAGCAGAAATCAAAGTTTTCTCAGCGTCGCCACCATCTGACTGAGAGCCAGTGATGGGGACGTCAGGGAGGAGAAGTAAACAAAGCCGAGCAGACACTCCACCTCTGTGGGACGGCGAACCTCGGCGCTGATACCTGCTTCATGTCACACTGAATAAAAGTGGGCACAACAGGAAGCAGTTCAGGCGAGACAAACATGAAACTTCATGAAAATATTTTGTCTTCTCTCTACTGCACACAGACACAGACACGCAAATCCAATCTGTGTTGGCAGCTATCCTCAGAAGCATTTGTGAATCGTGAGGAATGCTTTGGAGTGAAAGTTTGGACCACCACACACACACACTCACACACACACGCTCAGCCTGCAGTGTTTGATTTGTAAGTGTCAATTGAGATTTAAGGCCCGGCGACAAGCAGCCAAATTATTCCTGCACACAGAGAAATATCAGGAGAGCGAGGTGAGAGACAAAGAGAGGAGGAGAGAAAGAAAAATGGAGGTGGGAGGTGGAGAGAAAACTGCTCAAATATTGTTCATTACAATAATTCATACATCACACGGTGACGTGTAAATTAGGGCCTGGGAGTCAACACACGCGCAAATAATTAAGTTGAAATATTAATGGTGAAACGTCCTCACAAGTGTGCAGCTCATGATCAATTTGGGGTTAATGAGTCGTTTATCTTCATCCAATCCCTGCTCTTCCTCCTGCCAGTGCCGCGGCGCCGGAGCAACACACGAGGCTGACTCCTCCGTATAGTGTGGATAAATGTGCAAATGATCCCCTAAACAAAATCTATTTATCCTGCAGGACTGAGAAATGGGCGACAGAGGGGGCGGAAAGGAAGGCGCGGAGGAAAGGAGGTGAAGCAGGTAGGCCAAGACGCCAGACCTGGTCCTGATGATCAGGGGCAGGTCTACAGACCGACTGGATACTAATAAAAACAAACGGAACATTATGATGAAAAGCATTTTTTAAGGATGTATTTGTGATTTCTTTGAGACACTCCATTGGCATTAATTCTAGGGTTCCAGTGTGGGGACTGTGTTCTTTGGGACACTCACCACTCCATTGTTATTATACAGGGGTAAATCACTGTTGGTCATATAGTTCAAACTCTTTCTTATTCAAGTTCATGAGATGTTTTTTTCATCAGACTCCAGTCTGGTCTTGGAGGTTTGTAGTTTGGCGGAGTTGTGTTGTTTACAACCTCGAAGTCTAGAAGTTTTTTTTTGTGCTGGGCTTTAATGATTGTTTGTTTGAATACTTCAGTGTTGGACTGGACTGAATTGTTCTCTGGTGTCTCAACAGTTAGTAGTGGATCTACAGACACATCTCTTTCTGTTGTTGGGTTTCTTGTTTTTTTGAATTTTTAAAAAATTTACTATTCTTTCAGCTTGAGTTCTGAAAAATGTTGAAAACTTTGTTGTTAGCATCAACAACTCAACTTTTCTCAAACAAAGTATATATATATATGTATATATAATATATCACTGAACTTGAAATGTTCACGGTCTTGTTTTTTCCATACTGGACCAGCGTTGGCCTTCAGGCTGTATATTTGGCAGCACTGGTCCTGAGACACCGGCAACAAAATGCCCGGGAGTCTTGTTGCTGTTAAATAAGACAAAACCTCCAAAATAAGACTCTATTCAACTGCTGCCGTGTCAGTCTTGAAGCTACAGCTCAGAAAAAAAAAAAGCACAAAGCTGCAGATTCTTTCAAGTCGTTTCTTCGTTCCTTGAATTTCACACAGTTTAGAGTCAAGGCACTGACTGTTCTGACTAAAAAGAAAAATCAAATCGTAGCTATTCTGCTGTTCATCTCAGCGGGGGCTCATCCATCTCCATGCTGACTCAGTCGCTCCACTGTTTTGCCCGGGGGCTGTGTGACTGTTGTTTGTGTTTGTGACACGGTGCCCGTTTATGTCGGACAGCAGTGGCATCCCTCCATCTTCCTCTCTTTTCCTCGTTAGGGACCGTCCTTCTGTCTGAAGCTGATTAGTCCTGACCTGAGCAACCGAGTGCTGCTACATCCAATCAGCCTAATCACTCAAACACCCCACCACTACCTTCTTTACGCTAATGGGCTTTCCTTGCTCCGGTGACTTAGCACTGAAGAGGTGGGGGGGCGGAGGGTCAGTACTTCAGGAAAAACCCTCCAAACTGAGCTGCTGCTGTTCTTCATGTCGCAGTCGTCTGGGCTGTTTCTGCAGAAACGTCCAACTCTCTTCACGGTTGTCCTTATTTACTCAAAAGAGCGCCGGCTAACCCAGTTGCGAAGCGTATGCTTTTGTACAAATTTGCATCACCTCCCGAAGGGGGAGCAAATTAATGAATATTCACACTTAATCTATAGCCCACGGCAGCCGTGCATTATTCATGAGTTGTTGCTGTTTTATTTTTTTTTTTTTGTGGTACCACACACACGTCTGTTTTGTCATCACAAATCATAATTTCATTTTCTCCTCACTTCATTTCTGCAAATGACGGCTGCACTTGTTTTCAAAGGCGTGCCGCAAATCACTGCGTGGAACGGGTGACTGATGTCTTCAGCACCCTACAGTTTTTAATCTAACGGCTAATGCAGAGCTCTGTCTGCAGCAGAGACACCGGTGCAACTACATTCCTAATCTCACACTCTGCCTGCAGGTTCTGGCTGAGTTTTCATGTCAGCCTGGACCTGGGCTGTCACTAAGCTGCTGAGGGCTCAGAGGAGCAGCGCTAAAGACATAAAGTGAGACAGGTGCCATCCTGAATCACGCAGGGGTTTTTTGGACATGCAAACTATATTAAACTCCTGTATGGAATGTCTGCGCGCGTCAAAAATGTTCCCCGTCACACCCAAACACGTATACGTACCCAGTCTGTGACAGCGAATGAGTCACGACGCCGCGAAATAAGCCAGAATCTACACACTCTCATTGTCCACGCCGGCAGAGAGGACCTCTAAAAGGTTTGTGTGTGAAGGAAGGAGAGGCTGAGGTGACAGTTTAAAAGCTTTCATTGACATTCTCCAAAATGGGCCTAACTTCTTCCACGCAATTGCACCGGCAAGTCAAATTGCATTAGTGATGCACAATGTTTTCACAGACAGAAGAAGAAAAAAACCACAACAGCTGGAAACAATGGTCGGAGTCGACGTTCGGGGCAGGGTTTCTGACTGCGGAAATGTTTACAACGAAAATCAGTGCTGTCGCCGGGGAAAAAAGTCTCACGCTGGAAATAAATGTTAATTAACTAATTACATTGAATTTGGCAAATATTACAGTTTAATTAATGTAATCACAACTGTCTCTCTCTCTCTCTCACACACACACACACGTGTGTTCTTAATTAGTTACCTCTGTGTTCAACCTGACTGTCAGTTTTTTTTAAAAGTAGCTTTAAAAAAAAGGGCAGAGAAAAACAATAATCGTACTGTTTTCCCAGTCAAACATGAATATTCAAAAAGCCTGTGAGAAAATAATTAGGAGTTTATTAGCATTTGTTTATTTGTCCATGCATAAAACCTCCTAATGAGAACGTGTTGAAACAAACGCTCCACTCTGGGGAGGTACATTGTCGGCGTTGAGATGATTTCATTCTTTGGAAAATGTAAGGTTTCAAAAAAAAAAAAGAAAAAAAAAGTGAGGCAAATGTATTATCCCAGAGACAACTAAATTAACAGCGCTCGTCTAACGCAGTCTGACACGTCCTCATCCAGCCTCAACGCAGCGCATTTGCTCCATGCATTGAAATGTAAAGAGGAGGAAAATACCAACTCAGGGGTAATTATAACACATACAGTGAGTTGACATTTGGACCGTGGTGTAGAGAGGGGAGATAGTTGGCCTTATCAGAGGCCATAATGAAAGGTCAATGGCCTCCTTAGTGTTTACCTCCAGTCATGTGGTCAGAAAAGCTTCTTCTTCAGTCTCTATTGAAAGAGCAGCTCCGTTCAGGAGGTGCCACGGCAACAGAAACACGGTTTCTACTCCGTGTTGCTGCACCAGAAAAACTTGGTTGGACATCATGATGGACACAGAGATGATTAAAAAGTTTCGACTAACGGCTCACAGTTATTATACTTCAAAGGTGGTGGTCTCAGGAACTGACCTGGAGTCAGATTTACCAGCTTTCTTTAACAGTGTTTATGAGTGATAGTTGTTGTTGTTGTTGTTGTTGTTGTTGTTGTTGTTTTAAAGAAGGAATTGTTGATTTTGTCTGCAAGAGTTGGGAAGCAGAAAATCAGTTTGGTGTCAGTCCGTCAAGTCAAGTCTGTCCGTTCGATATAACAATTTCAGCAGCACACGTCTCTGCTCTGAGAAGACCGTACTGCAGTTATTTTGGGGAGGGGGGGGTGGAGTGAAGTAGTTTATTTATTATCAAAACAATGGTTCAGGGACAGAGGATTTCACTCGTTGACCTTTTGGAGATTATTTTCCTTTTTTTAATTCCAACATCCACGACGTTGCAAAAACACAGAATACATTAACGACGGAGGATCAGGATCAGGAGACGGAGTGAAGAGTGGGAGAGTTTCAGGACAGAAGATTTAAATTTTACATGACGTCTATAGGAGCCAGGATTTCTAAAGACAGCCGCAGCCAGTGGTGAGCCAGTAGTACTGCAACTACAGCTGTAGTACAGCAGTCAACACTGCTGCAGCGCCACATACTGTCGAAGAGAAGTCCAGTTTTTATATACAATCTTTGGTTTTCCTTTTCACTCTGCATATGTGTGTGTGTGAGTGTGGCTCTTTTCAACTTTTAATATGATGTCATTTAGAATGAACCCAAATTAGAATAAGAATCGTCAGGTCAGTAATAGAATAAAAATTAACTTTGGTTTAAATCGAAGTGAATGGAACAGATTAAAAATCAACTAAATATGATGATTTTTTTTAGTTAATTTCTATAAATAATTCATGATTTTTCTACATATACCTATACGTTCCAATTGTTTTAGTTTTTCATCCAGCTTCATCTGATTTGATCTTAATCCTTGTGTAAAGTGTAAAGACTCAGAATTCCACTGAGATGGAAACACCACCGAGTTGAGGGGAAATTGTTTCTGTATTCTGAAGGTAAAACCACGGAAAAAGAACATCACGGTCGTCCATGTTTTTACTGACTGCAAAGAAGCATTAATGTCCAAACGCCCTCCACACTGAGGGCTACACGGAGCAGACAGGCAGAGCAGCAGTTCACAGGTTGAGGACACGAGGGCGGGGGGAGCACGAGGAGATTCAGCCGTACACATTAGCCGTACACCTCCACCACGGAGCAGGGCTGGTGAAATGAGACTGCAGCAGGTCGGCCGTGTGTGAAGGGTCAGCCTCATTTCACACCACAGCACCACCTCTGCTAATGAAAAGTGATGGAGAGCCAGGAGTCCCCTGTAGGAGCTCTGCGCGGCATTATCTGTAGCCACCACCAGCACCTCCTCACATTAGCTAACTCATTAGCTTTGCCATTAGCACAGAGAGAAGCGAGGGTCCTTGATAAGTGTGTGGCTGTTTTCTGCAGCAGGCTACATAATGACATGAAAACAAAGTGTTTTTCTTTTTCTTCACTAATGATGAAATTAACTGTTTGGTGGACAGATTAAAATGATGAAATGTGTTGGGGAGACACAGAAGAGCGAGAAAGACTAAATCGAGAAATGAAATTATCATATTGAACCGAAGGCTGATGTTGTTTGTTTTGGCAGAATATTAACATTTAATACTGGACGACTGAATTGAATCGCTGTTTTCTGTCACAGACACAGATGTATTTATCATTCTTTCATGGAAATGTCCTCACAGGGACATAAAAAACAAACTCAGGTTTAACATTTTTAGTGCTTTTCTAATATGCGCTTATTTTATGTTAAAACGTCTTTTACAAATTGATGAAAACTTCCACTGAAAACTGAATCTCTATGAATTAAACCAGTACATGTTAATGCTAATACTACGTACTGTACTCTTATCCAGTTACACAACAGTGTATCTCTGAAACAGTTTCCAAATAGAATATTTTATATTATTTGATTTACTATATTGATTATCAGGTGTGAGGTTTCTCAGGTTCTTTTTAGACACGGCAGATGTCAAAATAAATGCGACGTACACTTTTATTTGTGCATCCACTTCCTGCTGTATTGTCTATGTAACTGTGATAGTGATTTACTAATGTGATATTATGTTCTACTGTAGCAGTTTGTTTTAATGTGTGTTTTTTGTCAGTGTAACATTTTTAGCAAAGTACTAAATAAAAAATAAAACAATATCATATTAGTGTTAGAAATCAAATAAATTAAATGAGTCTGATTAATAATAATAGTGTTGAAGTGGCTTTTGTAACGTTTTCCTTCACTGATAATTTTTCTCCAAAACATGTGACCTCTAAACCTCAGAGTTTACCTGTTTAATATTTTAAAAGGCTGTGCAGCAGCAGCAGCAGCAGCAGCAGCATCACACCAGTCACTCCGCCTGTCTTCCCTCCCCCACCAACCTGACGTCTATTGTGACCGGACGCCATATGGTGAAAGATTTACCATGGCGACGCGGCCAGGAGCCTCTAACTCATACCTTCATCAGAATGTCAAGGAATGTCAGCTGGAGAGAGGAGAGGAGAGGAAGAGGAGGAGGAGGAGGAGGAGGAGGAGGTAAATTACAGTAGCATCGTCTCCCCCGTTGCAGCAGCCTCAGCTGGCCCCAACAGTCCCGGTCCCTTCAGCCTCGTAAGACTAATGGTGGAAAATCACAACCTGGGGGGTTGGATTCCCAAAAGGTCCAGTGAGAGCTGATTAATATGCAGCTTATGTGTGTGTGTGTGTGTGTGTGAAAAACGCAGAGATAAATACACGCTTGAAAAGCACGCACGTGTGTGTGTGTGTGTGTGAAGCGAGTGGACTGAAGGTTTGCAGAGAGAGGTGAACAAAAGCAGCTCACACTGTACGCTGGTGGGTATGGAGACGGTGGCAGTGTAAACACTCATGCACAATGACATTTATGCACTGTTATAAATATGGTGTGTGTGTGTGTATGGCAGATGCTGCTGCAAAGGGAGTAAAAGCAACAATAATCCTCAGCTACAGTTAGAGTCTGAAAACCAGACGTTGACTACCTGACTGCTCTGCCTGCCACATCTGAATGTGCTGTGCAGGCATTTCCGCCATCTCTCTCTCTCTCCTTTCTATGTATGTATGCTTCACCTTCCCCCACTCTCTCCATCATACTCCATACTCCTCACCCACACAGCAGCCTCGCCACCCCTCCCCCAGCCCGCTCTCACCAGCCTCCGAGAGGATGGAGCGAGCGGAGAGGAAATTAATTGAAATCTAAACCCGATGCAGGATTAACTAAGTAGGTGAATTCCAGTTGTCACGTAATCAGGGCTAGTGTACTGTTTGACTTTCATCAAATGGGGCTGCGACTGAAACAGCGACCAGGGATAATGACAGGAAAAGAGGAGCCAGCTGCCGTGCTCCCCTCCTGTCTCCCCCCCCCCCCTCCCTCCTCAGCATCCTCTCTATCCATCCCTGCCTCATAGCCTCACACATGAATTTCCTATGAGTAACGTGCCACTGGAGCGTGGCAGTGAGGGTAAGAATCACAGAAACGCTGCTGTCACATTACTGTGTGACCTCCTTTCCCTCTGCGTACACACTCCTGATATGGAGGACGCTAACCACTGCTAACAACACCTGCTGGAAACACTGTGTTATCACCGCAACGTTTGGACCAATGACGGAGACACTGGAAAAAGACACTTTAACGTACGTTGGCTTCAAGTGATGAAGTGACTGTGTTATCCTACACAGAAAAAAAAATCATTAAATTATTGAAAATCTCTGAAACATTACAATTACAGCGGAAGGCGCCATCCTTTCCTGACTACTATAAATGCACCGTGGTGTTTGGTTTTCTCTAAGACGGGGGTCGGGGGTGGGGAGGGGGGGGTGAAATGTGGAGGCAAAGTGGGTCAAACAGCACAGCGCTCTGATGAAGCATGACTTGCCGCAAAGAAAAAAAAAAAAACGAGAGCACATCAGATGGTTTTTTTTGGCTTTGAGAAGATGATGTAGATCGTGAACAGTGGCACCTGATCTGTTTTGAACCCTAAAAATTCCCCCCAGTTCCGTCTCCTCTGTATCAGATGACAGTAAATGTGGCTGCAGTGGAACTCGCTAACAAGCAGAGACACAGAGAGAGAGAGAGAGACACAGAGAGAGAGAGAGAGAGGCTGCTGCCTGAACACTACGTATATTAGATGCCGATACAACGACGAACACTGACCTCCACACAGAAGAAATCAAACCAACAAACATGGCCGCCTTCAAGGCAGAACCACGGCTTAAATACAACACTGATGCTGCTGCTGCTGCTGTTACTGCTGCTGCTGATGCTGCTGCTGAGGCTGCTGCTGCTGTTGCTGCTGCTGCTGCTGCTGCTGCTGAGGCTGCTGCTGCTGTTACTGCTGCTGCTGATGCTGCTGCTGAGGCTGCTGCTGCTGTTACTGCTGCTGCTGATGCTGCTGCTGCTGCTGAGGCTGCTGCTGTTACTGATGCTGCTGTTGCTGCTACTCGTGCTGCTGCTGCTGTTGCTGCTGCTGCTGCCGCCACCAGCAACAGAACCTGAACATTTTCTTTAGAATTTCATGCTGTCTAAAAATCAATATTTCAGCAGGCTGTGAGTGTGTGTGTGTGTGTGTGTGTGTGTGTGGATACATGAGTGGGTGTGGGCAGCAGCATCAGTATAGCACAGCAAGCTGGCAGTCTCTCAGCTGATAATATAGTTTGGGCTTATGCCCGGAGAGGTTGACCTCAGCCTGTTAGCTCACAATGTCATTTACCACCTGCCACACACACACACACACACACACACACACACACAAGGACACACAAAGACACACAACATTCTGTCATATCGTTCTCTCTATCTTTCTGCAAGGACACACACACACATATACAC
Organism: Cynoglossus semilaevis; assembly: GCF_000523025.1. NCBI lineage: Eukaryota > Metazoa > Chordata > Actinopteri > Pleuronectiformes > Cynoglossidae > Cynoglossus > Cynoglossus semilaevis. Next base: position 9,141,763 of record NC_024309.1, on the reverse strand, counting down.
TTTATGCTATACGCTACAGATGGAGTGTGTGTGTGTGTGTGTGTGTGTGTGACAGAGAAGATACAAAAAATGGAAACAGTGGATAAAACTGTGAGGGAATGGATTAAGGCCTTTGGGGCAGCGATAATGTAACAAAAACACACACACTCAATGACACACACGCGCACACACACAGGCCACGTCGTTGCTGTGGGGCGATGGCGTGCGAGGCAGGACACCTGGACAGATGGCAGACAGTCAGTGTTGGACCTGCCTGAGAGGAGGAGGAGGAGGAGGAAACAGAGGAAACTTTTTTTCCCCTGTCCCCCCCCCCCCCTCCTCCACACACACACACACACATACACACAGAGAGACACAAAGCGCTGTTTCTAGGGTAAAAGCTCACAGTATAGACCCTGCTGTGTGTGTGTGTGTGTGTGTGTGTGTGTGGGTTCCTGTTAAGTCGCCCAATCAATAAAGTGAAAACAGCTATAGAAAATATTTTTAACTAGAGCCGCACGGAGCACTGAGGAGAGCCGAGCAGCTCTGCATGCAGGTTAGGGGTTTGATGCAATCACACACTCAGGCACCGTCTGACAACTCCACCATGTGGCTGTGGGGAAAACCAATCGTTACGTGTCAAACGGATGAGTCCAAAAGTTCTTAAAAAAAACCAGACTACACTTCATGTAGGTTTCTTTTCTGTACAGTACAGAGATATCTATCAAATATGGCCGACCTACTTGATCTGCTTTGATACAACCATGATTGTTGCCAAGCCTCTGAACGTCAGAACCCAACCTTAGAATTGGGGACTACGGGAATCGAACCCACAACCTTACGGTGACAGACAGAAGTCCTACAAATGCACAACTTGAGGCTCAAAGTAATTAAATAAATAATGTTAGATATCTGTTTTAAAGCTCAGACCTTGGTTATATTTATATTATAAATATCCACTTCCACTTCCTTTTTAACAATTTTTAAAAAATGTATTAACTTTTACTAATCTGATGACACAATCTGATCAATTCAAATATAATGAAATTAGCACAAGGGCTAACTATAGGAGATGCTACTAGCTCATTGCTAACAACTGCCAAATACCTGATTCAAATATCAGCTGTTGTTTTGTGTGTCCTACGTTATAAAATGTCTTAAAAACCACGACTGGTTTAGTGAATAAGAAGAAGCTGGTGCTCAGTCCCTAAATATAGTCTACACCGCAACACAACAGCTTTTCAATAACAGTGTGTGTAAAATATCTATGCAAAAGCTCACAGTCTACACACACACACACACAGAGAGAGAGCGAGAGAGAGAGAGAGAGAGAGGTGCGGAAACAGTCATTTATTTCGAGTTGCCGATAAATCACGGTACAAATCCAGGGAGCAAACACTTTGCTTTATTACTATCGGCTTTAACCCTGACACCTGGATTCTTCTGCTCCGATCTGTTTACCATTGATCTTTTTCAGTCAAATGTTTCACTGTTGGACATACAGTACAGGAGGCTGCGGTTGTTGCTGCAGAGTGTGTGTGTGTGTGTCTGCCCGTGACTCCGATGCTCTCCATTACTGGGAGGAGCGATGGATGGAGTCCCTAACAGACTACCAAAACCCACCACTCCGGCCTAAATCACATTTCAAAGCATAGAGGAGTCTATTACAGGAAATTAGAAAGGCCTCGGATCTCAACGAGCTTATCCTTCAATTTTATTGAGTCTTCTCAGTAGCCCTCGGTGGATTGTGTATACTTGTCAAAGAGTATTCGTCTACATGTAGTGTGTTGACAAACAGTGGCGGGCGGGCGGGCGAGCGGGCATGTGCAGCTCACGATCATTTACACACACACACACACACACACACACAGAGTCTCCTTCATCCTGCCCTTGGGAACAATAGCTGAATACGTATGGTGCAGTTTTAGCCTCAGTGTGAGAATTTGCGAAGCGGAGACGATTTCCCTAACTTCCAATCATAAATTCAAGTCTGAAGCCTTTTCTTAAAAGATGTGACAATCGTTAGATGTACACATCTTTAAAGTGGTCCTGACAGCAGCAATGACAGGCGGCAGGAAACAGAAGCACAAACTCTACAGGCACAGAGACGCTGATGAACGGCAACTCCTGCAGGAGAGAAAGTCGCTTTTCTTATAAAACACTAAATAAATAAATAAAAGGATGACTTGGAGGTAGGGTTTGAAAATTCAGGAAATGCACAACAGTTGAAAAATGCCCACACACAGGAATAATAAAATAAGAATTTACAGATGGTCTTTGTTAAACTTCAGTAAAGAGAAAATAACACGGTGACTGTAATAATAATTAAATAAATAAAAATAAACATTAAAATACCACCAGGTAAAATCATTTGTTGCTTTAAGGTTATAAAAATCAGTTCAATTTTAAGTTGTGTTTTTGACCCTGTACTGGTCTTTAGCTCTAATTTCATGTCTTTTCTTAATAGAACACAAAGTTAACAATTTTAAATATATTAAATCCCAACAGGTAAATAGTGGAAAACCAACACTGGAGGGATGATACCTTCTATCAGCCAGTTATTTTACGTTGTCATTCAAAAAAAGTTGGTGGTTCACTGAAACACGGATCCCCTACATTGCCAGGCTTAACTTTTTAATGGCAATTTTCTGAATATTTTCCAGAAATTCTCCATCCTTCCAGAATCCACAGTGGATGTCAACTCAATTATAAAGAAAAAAAAAAAAAAAAAAAAATAGAACGCCCTTTTTCCACGTTTTACTGGTAACAAATAAACCTATTCTTCAGAGGTTCATTCTTCGCTCTCAGGATGTGAACAGTCAGTGAAGACTCCCAACCATCGCCTCCATTTCCACTCCAATCTTTAGACTTTAAATATACTCCTACCCCCTCGAAAGATCCATCTCTCCCCCGTTTCACACTCCTGCTGGCTGTCTGCGCCTGCAGAGAGGAGGCACAGCTAACAATCCACACGCAACTTCTCAGATAATTTTGCGGTGGAAAATCAATAATGCAAGCGTAAATTTAATTTAAATAAACATTAGTGTCCTACTTAATTAATGAAACCTCATCTGCAATTTGTCAGTGTCAGGAGTGCAAGCCTCTTTGATGTTGCTATGAATATTCCTTTTCAGAAAATCAGCCGCTCGCACAATTAGTGCCTGTTGTGGATCTTAGCCTCTCGCTACCTTCTGCTGCCGGAATTTGCACCCAGCTTTATGGAAAGTGGTCAACAGCCAGATTAAAATCATTTACTGATGCACGGAGGACAAAGAGAGGCCGTAAAATGAATGTGGAGAAAATGTCGTGAAAAATTGCAGGGGGAATATCTAATGAATCTAATCAGCATACAAGAAACCTGATCAAATGCTGGAGCAATTTCAAAGGCCGTGTATCAAACTGTACATGACATTAACATGGAATCAATAACCGGGGGGGTCCACACCCCGAGACGGGCCGACGTTGAGCTTTAATAAACAGCAGGGACGTGAGAGATAAACATTAAAAAATATAAAAACAACAACAACAACAACAACAGACTATCTGAAGGTGAGAGGATCAACTGACCTGTCCTTGTCTGTGTGCAGAGAACAGCAGCAACATCATGACCCACTTTCACTTTAATCCATAATTCATTGTTGAGCTACACATCTTCAACACAGCACTGTGAAAATATTCACCAAAACAAGTTAGAAAAAAAAAATCTATTTCTGCAGATTGGCTTATGTTCCATCCCTCGTTAAGGCATCACAACGGCTTCATTAGTCGGCGGAACGACTCATGAAGACACGGCTGACCTAAATAAGTCAAACCGATCAACGCGTCAGCCCGGTTGATAAGTTTCAAAGATCCGAGCTGGTACAAAAAGATTTGACTCATTAAGCATGAATCTGAAACTCAGAGACTGACACCAGTGGGAACAAAAACCAAAATCACAAAAACTGAGTCAGACCCTTGTTGAATTATTCGGTAAACGCTATTTCACCCCCAAAATGTCAAATATATCATAAACATTTATTCCGGTGAATTAGGAAAGTGAGAAAAATCACACGTAATTAAAGGGAAAACAGACAGACAGTCGTCAACATGGAGGTGATGGCACGCTGTGGGTTTTTCTGCTACGAAAGTTTGACAAAAATAATAATAATTAGAAAGTAACGTGAAAAAAGGAGAACACAGTGGATCCCATGTTATTAAGTCTCAATATTTAACAGGGACAACAGGAGTGTTTTCTGAAAAAGCTCAGAGTGAAGTACACACTCTCACCGGTGTTGGTCCAAAGAGAACAGAAAAGGAGCAGCGAGAATAAATCTAGCATATTTTCTAAGACACTCTGTACGAGCCACTCGCACCAGCTGAGTACATCTGTTCCACCGGCACCAGCACACCCAGTTCATTCATTTATTTTTCAGCAAAAACCAGGTTACAGCAAGGAGCCAAAACCTGATTAAAGCTTAAGGTATGAAGGAGACAGAATATGGAAATCACCCCCCATCCCTTATTTGGGACACCTGAAATAGGCCAGAGGCTGATTTCCTCCTATCAGAGGAGCCCCGGGAAGCCTGGGAGACCGGAGGGAGAGGGGGAGAGGGAGGAGAGATGATGGTGGAGGTGGGGAGGGGGATTCAGCAGGGGCCTTAAGTGTGCTATCATAGGCGTCTCTTGTGCCTGCCTGCTTTATTTGCAGTAGTCAGGTTAATGAGTCCACCAGCCCACTTGATGTTGAGAGGCCTGCCACAAAGAGCTGCCTCATTAGAGCTAGCCTGGCACATTGCTCTGAGACAAAGGGACATTCAGGCTGCTGAATGCCTTCACCCTCCTCAATGCTGCCAGCCTGCGAGGGCCAACGTCGTGGCAAAGCCCCCTGCACACGTCCTGGCCTTCAGCCAGCCACACCACGACCCTCAGCCAGGCTGGCCGGACTTGCAGGCGAATGCCAGTGAAGGGAGACGTGATCGGCTGCAGCCTGCTGCGTGTCAGTGGGATTCAAAGAGAGTAGGGAATGTGCAAAAGACACTGCAGGAAGCCAGAGGACATGGTGCATTATCGATGACTGCAATTGGTTCTCCTGCTCTCCAGGGTACATGTGACTGAGCTCTTCGCTCTGCTTTGCTCCTCGTTTTATCTCCGCGTTCGCCGGCGGGCTACACTTCGACGCTGCTTCATTTCTGAGTGAACCGTTTTCTTCCAACAACTCACGGCTAACAGGGCTAAATTATTATACATTATATTAAGCTCACAGTAGCTGCCCTGACCTGGGAGATCCAGATGTTTCCACACACAGATAATAAGTGGAGGAACACCTCTGGAGTCAGCGGCTCACAGTTCACATTAACATTCACAGAGCTGCAGGTCTGACTTCACCACCGCGGTCACGATGACTCAAATGTCACTGCTCTGTGGAGCTTCATACTCAACATAACAGAACTCAACTGTAAGTTAGTCTTGGTCTCGATCCAGTCACATTTAGAAGAAATATAGAGACCATTTCAATCAACTACGATGAAATGTGTAATCTGTGAAATAAGTTTCTTAAAATTTGGCAAACTCAGCTGCATAAAATGTTTTGATAAGTTTTGATCTGCCAGTTTACACCACTGATGCCTTGGCAAACTCAGCTGCATAAAATGTTTGATTTCACTACAACAACAAACATGGCTCTCGCTCTCATTGGTTCTGCCAGTTTACACCACTGATGCTGCAACCAGTTTCACCTAATTGGGCTGAAAACTTTAAATTATTTATTTATTGCAGAGATCAGGAAAACTTTAAATTATTTATTTATTGCATATACTTTTTTCCAGAGCTGTTAAAGATCTTTGCGTCTTTCTTCAATTCCTGCCAGTATATGAGCGTTGTCTTCAACTAAACAGGCCGAGATTTCAGTCAATTATGAGGTTATTATCCACCTGTCAGCACTTTCACACCAGCAGAGCTCCAGCAGGGTTCGGGTTCCCAAACCAAATGTTGAACCAACAAGTTCACAAGTTTTAAAGTCGGAGAGCTGGTTTCTAGTAGGAATAAAAAATTATCCGTGGAGCCGTGAAAGTAATTGTTGGCGTGTCAAGCTCCGCTGTGGAAGACAGCAGTACGACTGTCTCTTAAACACAGAGATTTCAAATGTCTCTTTAAGACAACTGGACGTCTGTGGTGATGCCTCCTAAATTTAAAAAAAAAACTGAAAGGCGTTACGGAGGAGAGCAGAAGTTGACATTGTGTATTAAATTGCTCATCGCTAACGATGTCAAGTCAGGGAACTGGAGCCTGAACAGGATCTGAGCCGGAGCTCAAACATAGGACAGTGAGTTATAAATACAAATAAGGATGTGAAAAATGTTCAAATATAATTTTAATAACATACTAAAGACAACTGAAGCCAGGGGTCTTCAACGTGTGGCTCCAGAGCCGTATGCGGCTCTTCAGCCTCTCTGCATTAGCTCCCCATTTGATGATGTTTTTAATTTAATTTGTCAATGCATCAAATTTACTCTAAATAAAACAAAAAACATTCACGACTCATAAATCCAAAAAAAAAGGAAAGGAAGAGGGGAGGGGGTGTGACTGTTTTTCAAAATAAAATACCAGATACTAGTATAAATTTAAAAATGACATTCTATAGTAAAGCGTTTACAGTAATTCTTTTGTGCGGCCCAGGATTAAATGATCCGTGGCCCTGTACTGGTCACCGAACCGGCAGTTGGAGATACTTACACAGCAATTGTTGTCTTTTTTTTTTCTTTTTTAAACAATTCCTCTCTACATAAACCTAAAAGCTTCATCACTGATCAGAAAATTCTAGTGCATCACACTTTTCCAGAACTGCAGGCAGGGACCTGAGACGGACTGTGAGGAGGCCATGAACAACAGTCATGTCCCATGATTGATTCACTGGCCAAGATCCAATTCAACACTTCCTTGGAAGTCAAATAAAAGTCTATTCCTCTCAAGGCTTGAGGTCAGGAGTTAAACATTTTCTGCATAGGCAAGCTGCTCTTTCTGCCTCACTATTTATAGTGAGGCAGAAACAGCTGAGCTGACTGCAGTGATGTCACTTTAGCTGATGGAATGCTTTGTTCCACAGCGTGTGCGCATGCCACCTGGGTCTGAGCGAGCGAGTGGGCGCGCGGTGAGGTGGGAAAGCTCGATGCAGGAGCCAAGATGGCCGACACTTGCCCCATTTTTCAAGCGTGAAAAAAAATATCCCGCCTGTGTGCTCTGGCTCGGGCTGCGCGCGGCCTGCACATGCACAACACACGCCCTAACAGGAGCATCGACTCCTCGGTCTCAGCTCCTCCTGTTGAAGACATGAAAGATTTCGAGGATTTGCGGCTGCCGTTTGGAGACGAGCACTTTGCTAAGTGGAGGACCACGGCACTGCAGATGAACAGGAGGCAAAAATCACACACAGGAACCGAGAACATTTACCTGTGTGTCGCTTTCTGCGTGCGTTTCAGGCGTGTGGCTGAAGCAGTGAAGAAGTACCATGGCCATATATAGTATATATTTAGTAAAGCCTTTGGGCTTCTTTCAGTGTCCCTAAAAGAGCATGGTTGCCTGGCAACCCTTATTGTTGCCATGGAGATTCATGTGTTGGCAGCTGCTGCAATCAGCATTAACTCAAGGCACATATTCTCATTCCAACAGTCAGGCGATGGGAAGGCAACTAGGACACACAGTCAGAGAGGGATAGTAATCAGAGTGAAACATATGCTCATCCATTACTCGCTGCATTAATACAATTATATCAAAAGAAATTTATGACTGTGCTTTGGTGCAATGATCACATTGCAGGCGCAGGCGTGAAAAAAAAAAAAAACCCTCCGCCTTATAACGGAGCCCCACTCTCATTTAATAAATGGCAGCAGCCTGTACCACAACGGAAAACCACGCCAGTCTGTCACTGACACGAACACATCCGTATGAACGAAGAGTCGCATTAGAACGCAGCCGTTTGTTTTCATTTAAGCCAGGTGTGGAAAAGGAACATGAAAAGCTGTACACGTCCTGCGTTTGGTAATAACATAACACGGTGTGTGTGTGTGTGTGTGTGTGCGCGCAGTGAAATGTACAACTATGGACGTCAATGTTAACCCTTTTAGGAAAATAATATTCTTTTAAAACCTAGTGATGTCATACATATTAAGAAACCTTAACACTGGTGAAAAATACTGAAGTCAAAATGATGAAAAAAATCAGTTTCCAAATTATTGGCCATAAGAGTTCAATTCAGTTATTGATGACAGTGAGACTGCAGTCTGTCACCTTTAACACAGGCAGGTGGAGAATCTCAGTCCAGTTCAGGCACAGAATTCTTTTATTTTTTTAATGTAATTTTAGTCAGAGTTCTGTGCTATTTAGATAATGTTTATTTTGGCCTGGAGATAGTTTTTTTTTTTTCAATTTTCTGTATTGCAACAGAATGACGACCCAGAGCTGCTCAAGACTTTTCTTTTGAAGTTTCTCATATTGATCTTTTTTTCCCGACCCAATCTTACAAAATACTCTGCTCCAGATACACAGGCAGTTTAAATGCCTTTGTATTTACTACAGGGACAGAGTCGTCGACTTTCTGGAAACATCCTAACGTCTCATCATCCAACGTGTGAGAAAATCTTGAAATTGAATTGTCAGATTTCTTTCTCTGATTTTTGTTTTTGTTTTTTCATTTGGACCAAATTCTTCAGGGCCTGATGTGAGGATAGTGTGTGGGAAATAAACACCAGCTTCAACTCCTGTTCAAAGACATTAGCATGATGATGTTAATACACATGGTTTAATAAATAGGTCAGTTCTTCAGGGGATTAATTATTTTGTGTACATAGTAAAAACAAAATCAAAGCTATTTAAATGATTTTAGTCTTTTCCAATCACATTGAAAAAATAATAACTCTGGTGGTTAATTATAATCCTTCCTGTGGAAAATCTCATGAAAAATATTTGAAAAGAAATTCATTTTCTTAGTGAGGTTTGTATTTTTTTTGGTTGTATATTGTGTCTGCACATAATTAAATATGAAATGATTCGAGGATAAAGGTTAAAGCTGAATGCCCTGCGGTCGACGGCACAGATACATTTTAGTCCTATCATTTCATCCAGTTGGAGGAAAAGTAATATCTACCGCCATCTTCCCTTCATATGGATGTGTGTTTGAGCCCAGTGGAACAATTGCTACCCTGTGGAGACAGTAGACGCACACTTCCACACACAGATACAGACAGATCGTAATAGCAGTTATTTCCTCTCTGAGTTTTTTTTTCCCAGGGCCCTGCAGCTCTCTCCATCTCTCCACTGTTGACATCACAGAGGTATGTAGGGATAAAGAGGCAGAGGAAAAAACAATAACAGACCCATTGACCCCTATTTCACAAACTTTAGGAGGTGCATGCAGGGAAATCCACTTACAAGCCCGGAACAGACCCGCTGATTGAGCCCCAACAGGTTTTCTATTAGGAGACGGTGGAAGTGCAGCGGAAGGTCCCGACTGCTGCCGTCTGTGAACGAGGATGTTTCTGCGTTTGATAGCACAGATCTACATCTAACCTCTTAAGCACCTTGAGCTAGATGCCATCCTGAACTGTGGCTCCAGTTCAGTGCAGTGCAGTTATTGAACTATACATTCATCCAAGTCTGCTGGTGAAATGGCTGATAAGATCATATCAGTCCTGCTGCATCTATTTTACAGAAAAAAATAAATAACTGTGACTGCAGAGCCAGATATTGGAGCAAAAAAAAAAGATTTCCAGACATAAATAACTGTGACTGCGGAGCCAGATATTGGAGCAAAAAAAAAAGATTTCCAGACGCAGCAGCATTAGCAGCAGCAGCATTAGCAGCAGCACCTGTGTCCTGAACAAATTAAAACCACTTCTTTACTGCAGTTGCTGCTATATGTTCACATGAGCAGGATCAGATTGTTGGCTCCGTTTAAAGACGTGCCGTGGGCTGTTAGGACACGCTTTCCTCAGACAAATCAAGATAAAGCCGCTCATCTTAAATTCACATTAAAGCCCGGCCTTTCACTTTCAGCACCAGCAACATAAAAACCTCAGGTTAATGATTGTGTAAATTTTCCCTCTCTAACAGCGTTAATTGCTCCCCACAAGAGAAACATGGCTCTGAGAGTCAGGCGTGATGATCTCCCAGCATAAGCATTAGAATGGAGGCTGAGCTGGCTTTCTGTGGATGCTGCTGGTTGACATTTAACATCACAGAGAGAGGGGAGGTGCAGAGCCAGGTGCCCTACATGCACATCTGACCCCCTGCTAATGTCAGAGGGGGAAGGTCCCACACTCTCATCCTCTCATCACACACACACAACACTGTAATGGTGCCTGGTACTGTCTGAGGGACTACACGCAGGAGTCGGTTCCCTCACTGTGAGGTTTATGTGGCGAGCGGTGAAGGCATCATAACTCTCCCTGACACTCGTCCTTTTTTAATGGACTTGGATTTAGATTAAGGTGGCTATATAAAATATACGGTCAACTTTTTATGACCATTCAGAAAAAAATAGGTTTGTGCAAATCACCGTCCGAGAGAACTTTTTTGATGTCTTTTCAAACGCGCCTCAACTAAGTCAAATTACAAACTGCCTTTTGAGGAGACGCCATGACTAAAACGTGCACCTCCTCTTCCTGTATCGTCCCCCCTCGAAATGCACACAGCAGAGGGCTAAATTTAACAGCAAATTTTTCAAATGTACAAATTTTATACCCAGGGACGGATAACAGATTATGTGTAGCACGAAGGAAGATGCACACAGCCAGCAGGTCTGTATAACTCACTGCAGATGACCTGTTTCTGCTTCACACGCAACCATGAAATAACAACCGCTGGATGGTGTTTGATGTTAGCTCGGGGATCGTGCAGTCCCTGCTCGGCCTAAGCAGATATATGCGACCGTCAGGATGTGTTTGACCGAAAAAATGTTGAAAAATAGCAGTGGAGTAAAAAATGCGATGTGGTGAGAAGTGGAACAAACCAGGAAATAGGTCAGAACTCGACAACATAAGCTGGTTTCAAACCTGTATATATATTTTTAAATATTTGGGTCGCTAAAGAAAATATGATTTTAAATAAATATAATCTGTTTTTCAATTTGGTTACAAACATTAGGGAGTGTTCCAAGTTGCCTAAAAATGTGGTAATACGATGATGATGGAATTTTTTCTTAAATAATAGTTTCAATTTTTAAACACCTTCGATTTCTCCAAAAAACTCAGAACTTCAAATCAAACAGTGCTGAGTCTTGTAACTTTGTGCATTTTATTCCACATTTATTTTGTAATGTAGTGATAACATGAGCTCATCCCAGTAGTTCTTTGTCACAGACGTTTCTACAGCCAGTGGTGTTTTCTATTTTCAATGAATATAATAACAATAAAAAGGTGAAATATTTCCTTGGTTCAGAAGCTGTTACATAACGTTTTAGCCTGTCTTAGTTTTTGATATTTTTAGTCCCACTGTTTATAATAAAAAAAAGATGCCGAGCCTCTGTTTCTGCTGCAGGTGCATGTTTTGTCTGTGCTGCTGTTGATGCAACATCAGACACAACATCATTTGATTTCAGCCAAAGCAGCAAAACAAATACGCCTCCCACCACAGTTGAACATCCCTAACTATGACAACCTTTCTTTAAAAAAATGTAAAAAAATAAAAAATAACAAGCTATAAAAAAGACACCATAATTATTTTAAACAGTGCAGGCAACGTTACTACTCCATGATTACAGCCACTGCTGCTTCACACTTATTTTCACATGTACACACGTGAAAGCAAAAAATAAATGAGGATATAAAAACGTGCTATCCTTCTTCATGACCTCATTATGGGGAAACGAAAAGACAAATAAATACAAACAACGCCAGACTCCACTACATATAGAGGATTTATGTTTAAAAAAACTGAGGCTAAAAATAGATGACAAATAGTCAGTAATAGTATTGAATGGGCCAGGCTTTAATGTGGGCTAAATTTTATGGGGAGTTCTGTGTGCAGCATCGCTGTGGTGTTTGCAAAAAAATAAGAAAAAATATATATTACTAGCGATGCATTTGCATCGTTCACCTCCTGTATTTCTGTGCTGCAGAGCTCACAGACTGCAGCAGCAGCAGCAGCAGCAGCTGTCTTTTTCTGCAGACTGCTCGATTTTCTTTTTTTGGATTTTGGTTTTTCTGCTGCTACAATAAGCAACGTCCTGCACCGCTGCACACTGGCTTCACAGCACGTACACGCATCTCTCACTTTGAATTAATGCACAGCAATACAGTGGACGCCCATTGAGCTGGAGTGATGTTTAGATTTTTATTTTACTATTCTCCACCAGGATCCCGCGTCCTGTGTGTGAACTGCTGCAGCAGGACACGGAGGAGGAGGCCCTGCTTTACAGGTCCACGTTGTGTTAAAACAGCCCCGTGGCTGCGGTTTTACATGTGTATGTGCGGTGAGTTTACATCTAAATGGCTGCTATTCACTGTGATAATGCGCTGCCGCTGACTGCATTATTTTAACCCAATTTGTAAAGCGCAAATACCATCCTCTCTCAGTCCATGTGAGTCACCGGGTGACGGTGTGCGACTGGAATGATTCCCACTCCGGAGATGTTGCGCGCATATCCGACAGCAGAGTAAAAAGAGATAAGACGAGGTGGAGTTTAATCATCACGAGTCCAAACAGTCCCATGTGGCCGCTCATGCGTCTCCATCCACCGGCTGACAGCTGCACACTCACAGCCTCATCTCCATCCTCTGCCAGGCTGCAACTTTTACAAACTTCCAACCCTCTGTGTCCAAATGATGGAATCTCTCTCTGCAGCCACGAGTTATGTCTTTCTCTCTTCCACTAAACAACTTTTTGGGTCCATTCACCCTCCTTTTTACTGCCCTAACAGGGGGACAGAGGCACAGTGGCTGCCTCTTGATTAATAAATGTTTATGTGTTTTGAAGTGCGGGACAAAAGGAGGGTGGCCTGTGACCCCTAGGAGATCCCGACCTTGTGCGCCTTCATTGTGAGGCGCTGGGAAAGGGGCTTTGGGACGGAGACCCCGGGCCAGTGACCCACACACATCCCAGAGCCCCTGCCATTCATGTGCGCACCGCTGCATGTCGCCCCGCAGCTTCCATTGTTTCAGCGGGAACAATAGCGTCACCCCCCCCCCCCCCCCCCCCCCCCCCTGGCTCCCTCTGTGCAGAGGAAAAAGCAGCTTTTCAAACTTCCCTCTCTCTGCATCTGACGCAAGCTCAGCCAGACGTTTCACCGCCTCCATTACCTCTAAAAAAATCAAGAATATAAATGTTGACAAAATGGTAGGGTTGTTAGTACAGCGCTGTGTTGCATCACTGCAGTGACGGGGGTTCTTGCAGCCGTCAAAGGCCAAGAGCTGGAACAGAGTGGAAACAATGGAACAGTAACAGAGTGAAAGTGTGAAAGACAGAAGGGATGCGCCGAGTATGAGAGGAAAACAGACTGTGAATTTACACCCACTCATGCTGCAATCGGGCTGCTAACTTATTATTTTACTTTTTTTTCTTTTTTTTTTTAAGAAGGCATCGTAGTGGGCCCGTGTCTGCACGGGTTAGTGAGGGTACACTAATGACATCACACAAGCAGGAGGCCCAGGTTTGGGCATCTCTGCCTGAGAGTCAGTCACAGCAGGAAGTGGAAGAGGAGACAAAAAAGGACCGTGATTCAATCAATAATGACTGGACCAACCACGACTCAACCCTCAACTCCACAGCTTCTGTGGTGCAAACGGGAGAAACAAAACCATCACTGCCGCACATTTCCACTGCGATCATCTGCTCAAATAAATAAATAAATAAATAAATAAATAATAAAAAACAATTGGACAAACGCAATCTATAGAAGCCGAGCTCCAACTGCACCGGCACTAATGAACCTCTCAAGACAAAGTGCATTAAACGTGATTAATTGTGGCGACGATGCGACTGCACATATTCCTAATGTGAAGCCGTAATAAATTATAGACAGGACTAATTATGGCTGTACATATAGACCATACAACAGAGTGTTTCTCAGCTATGACATATACTGGAAATAGCACTGGAATCAATCAATCTATATATATATACGTATATATACATTCATATATACATATATATATAGTACATTGGGTATAGAGAGGGTGTTGGGTGCACGCTCGTGCACGTATGAAGGAGGAGAGGGAGGGAGATTTTACTCATTGTAATGCACAGAACGACCTGCCCTCTTTTGGAAGAGAAAAAAAGGAGTTAGGGAGGGGGGGGCGAGAAAGCGCAGCCATGCTTTGCAGAGTCTTCAGCATCGCTCTCATTGGTGGTAGCAGCAGCAGCCGCAGCAGCAGCCGCAGC
>NC_024309.1:8996511-9127030 GCF_000523025.1 Cynoglossus semilaevis | reverse complement strand
CGCCCGGCATTCTTTTGAGGGTTCTTCGCCTTGGCTTTCTTGGGTGTAACCAGCGGCAGCAGCAGCAGCAGCACGGGCGGCAGCAGACTCTCGCCACTCGGACTGTTTGCTTGCCTGTAATCGGGAATACAAGCCATTGCCGCCATGATGTGAAAATGTGCAGTGAAGTCAGACAGATCCCGTCAATAAAGAGAGAGCAGAGGGAAACAAACACCAGCAGAGCTCGGATACATATTAGCAGAGCACTGTGCACCATGCACCACCACCATATGGCGTGCACCATGTCAGGGTAAGTATCCGGTGCCTTATGTTCGAGTTTTTGTTCATTGAGATGTAACTGTGTTCAATCTATGGCTCCAAAACCTGTTCTGGCGTCTTTTTCGGAGAAAAGGGAGCAGAGAAGGTTCGGTTTCTCTAGGTGGATAACGGTCCTCGGACGCTGCTCCATCTGTGCGCCTTGCACTTGCCATTGTTATTGCGTTCGTTAGGGAATTGGCCGACTTACAAAGAGGCGATCAGGCCAAAGAAATGACAGAAATACAAAAACAAAGACGCGATTTTATGTGGCGATATCGGTATATTATCGACTAGTAGGATGGTGCATTTCTGAGCAACATTTTTTGTTCGTTGCGCGGTGCCTATAAGGACAATAGGGGTCGTGTTCCACTTTGTGTCCACACACTCCCTGCACCGAGGGACCAATATAAGACACAATGATGTCAAACTGAAGCTCCGAACTTCGGTTAATACGCGCTGTACAGAGGCGTTTGACTGTGCGTTGCAGAGGCATGAGGACGTTTCAGTGCAAAATGGCGATTCCCTTTGTTTCTGCATCATCCCTCTGCTCTAGTGCAGGGTAATGCACTGCCATTACCATATCTGTGAGTGTGCGCCTCTTCATTTCCTCTGCAGCGGGCTTTGGCTCTGTACTAGTCACTCAGGTGCAGAGCTGGTTCAGAGCTGGTTCAGAGCTGGTGAGCCTGAGGTGAGCTCAAGACTTGAGTTCTACTGGCTGACAGGTACAAGGTGTTTCTAGCTGCTGATTTAAAGCCATTTTTAAACAAGCTTCTGACCATAGAGTCTGTGTCTGTAATCGGGAAACAGAAAATTCCTAAAAAGCTCCTGCGACCTGGGAAAACGGATTATGAATGGAATGAAAGGCATTAGCAGCTTTAAGGCTGCGTGTGTAGATATGCAAATCAGTCTTTGCATCCTGCATCCGTGCAGTTTGAACTGGATTAAAATCCCATTAATCTCAGATCTGTGTCAGTCCCGCATTCAATGACGACACTTGACTATTTTAACCTACATCTCTTAGCGCAGAGACTGTACAGCCCCAGTGCGGTCAGTGTGCAGGTTACATAATCCGATCATGACAGACGGAGCAGCCTTCATCACACTGCAGATTAAAACACAATGTTAATCGTCAGATACAGATTATTTGATTATTCGAGTCTTGGTTTTAGATGATTTTAGCGCCATTAAAACAGTAACACTGGATGACATACGAACATCCCTGCCTCATCTCTTAGTGCGTGTGCGTGCATGGGAGGATGTACGTGTGCGCGCGCCCGTGCACAAATGTGAGTCTGTATCTTTTCTTTTTTTATTCTGTGAGAAGTGCAGTGTTGCATAACCGTTCACAGCAAACGCCAGATTTAGGAGTACAGCACAGTTGTTGGCACATGCGCGGGTACGCACAGCAGTGCACGAGGATGAAGAGATGAAGAGAGAGAGAGAGATTAATTTCAAAGAAACATTTTCGTGATAATCGTTAATAATCCAAATAGGAAGTCCTCAGTTTCCCTCCTAGTTTCAAGGACACAAGGTAGTGATCCAAGGGGACGCTGGGTAATATAGAGGAACATCTGTTTGCCCGGTGACGTCAACACCCCCCACCCTTACCATCCACCCCAATCCCCAACCACCAGCACCTCCTCCCCTCCTCCCCAACACCACCACCCTGTCCCAATCCTCTTGTGCTGAAGGCAGATGCCTCATTTGTTTGGCTGGAGCTCCATTAATCCCAAAGTCAGAGGAAAAGACCTGACGGAGAGGGAGAGAGAGATCAGTCACATTAAGGCGCTGTCGCTCGTGGACTCCGTGTCCATAGGTCCGTGTCCCTGACAGGCGCGCGTATACGGACGCACACTCACGAACGTGTCCAGGATAACTGCAGTGACCGAAGGCTCCACTCCGTCCTATTTTGCGGCGTTTTTTGTTCTTTTAATTTTTTTTGCAAACGTGTGACCCGCGACTAGAAGAATCTACAGCCTCGTGTTTGTCTCTGAGAGAGAGAGAAAAAAAATCCGTGTGGTTTATGTGACAAGGAAAATCAATAACACGGATATGGACAGTGACTTTTTTTTCTGTTATTGGACGGCAAAAAGGTCATTGTGGAATATGAGATCTGCCAACCTGTATGAAGTTTATGATGCATTTTCTGTTTTCTTTCTTCCTGTAGGTTCTTCATTGGATAATGGACGACTTGTATGTTTTTGGAAACAGCAGTCAAAATGGAATCAGATCAAACGGAGTCCTTTTACGCACAACCGTGGGACATATAACTCCCTTCAAATCCACCGAGGGCCATTGTTTTGCGTAAAAGTCATTTTGTATAAGCTTACATCGTTTCTATAAATATTCAACTGTTGTTTTCAGGTTATTTTAAACATTTAAGGTAAGGCAGTTCAGGTTATTTTAAACATTTAAGGTAAGACAGCGGTGCAGCGGGAAGTGGATCGGATTTCTCTGGACCCTCAGAGGCACACTGGATTTTTAAAAAAAAAATCTTTTTATGTATTTATTTTTTTCTCCAAATTTCAAATATTCACCTTTTGGCAAACTTGTCATCTGAACACAGGCCTCAAATGCGGTTCGTTTTTAACGGTATCAGATTTTGTGCAGCTTCTGTCAACTGGACTCTCGCATCCACACACACACACACACGCACACACACACGTCCAGTCACAGAGCCGGGTTGTGTCTCTCCGTGTTCACAGCGGACCTTGATTTAATGTCTTACAATTAAGGCACGCGGTGAATGCCAAGAGATGATCCCCATTTCTCCAGAAGACTCGTTTATATTTTGGAAAACAAAAAGTACGAATTTGAGATTGTTGTGAAAATGTCTGACTTATGAAATAAAAATAAATACACACACAACAAATCCCCCAAAAGCTGTTGTTTTTTATACATTATATACATATATATACATATATACATATATATATTTATATATATATGTCTGTCTGTGTGTGTGTGTGCGTGAGAGAGAGAGAGAGGGAGGGAGAGAGAGAGAGCCATTCGGAGCTGTCCATACACGCACTACCAGAGGCTGTACTACGGGAGCGCTGTCCACCTTCTGTGGTGCTGAAATGTACGCGCTACAGATGAGCCATTTGTTTCACAAGTATGAAAGTTGAAAAAAAAGGATGTAGTCGGGGTTTTTAAATTTGTTTGTTTTTTGTTTTGTTACTAGAGTGTAGGAATGCGAGTCCTCGACACACACACACACACACACACGTATTAAAAACACGCACACACACACGCATTCAAACACAGGGAAAAACGTAAAATTACACTTATTAAAATAAATATATTTTGTTTTTTTCCACTGTAAAGAAAGAAATCTAACAGTGTCGCAATTCAATATATCACAATTATAATACCCTTGACTATTTCCAACCAAAATATCCCCACAATTTACCAAAAAAATAAAATGTATACAACGATCGTTTAATTGTGGTGTTTATAAAATCCTCAGTGGGAACAAACTGACACCTTGTTCCTGCATAATTTTTGCTCCCCACTCTGTTAGGAAACAGTTTTTTTTTTTTGCAGTTAAGCAGCTCCAGTTCTGCTCCCTGCAATCATCTAAAAGGCCCTACAGGACAGGGATATTAAATTATGATTTATTTGATCTGCATATTAATTTCTACATAAGCGAGGGCCACGCACTGAATGGAAATGAGGAAGTATGAGCAGAGGGAGTGTAGGCTGCAGCTGCCAACTGAAACACTCCCATTAATTTAATTATAAAGAGGTTCGGAAATGTCGCCCGACACGTCGGGGGATTTTTTTTTTCTTTCTACAAAACTGATGAATACAGTGTCCAACAGAAGCCGTGGGCTGAAGGCATTTACACTAGGGGGAAACAACGTCCTCCTGTATTAGCCTGCCGCCTAACGGCGATCACGGGAGTACCACCCTAGCCATAATAACCACAGAGCAAAACATTTGTGGCCCAGTTACATATCACGGCTTTTTGTCACATCTGAGCCACAAGCTGGTGAAATCACTGCAACATAACAGTAAAATAACTAACTATTCCAAATATTATATCTAATATTATATTTTAGGGTGGGGTGGGGGGTGGGGGCAAATATATATATATATAACATATTTAGACCATTTGAGACATTTGGCCTAGGCTATATGAAGAACGACAGGACTACGTTATACCTTAAAGTAGCCCACTACCGACGGAGTCTAATTATTATCTAAAATAAAAATCTGTGATCAGACATTTAAAGTAAACTTTTCAAACTATCTCCCTGATTGAACGTGTTCGATTCCTTCTAGCTTCAGGAAAAATGAAAGCTATGTTTTAGCCATTTTGTCAGGACACAGTAATCAGATCTTGATTAATGACATCAGCCCAGGGTCTGAGCATATCATCTCTGAGACTGGTGGGAGGAGTGATGGATGATGGATGGATGGACGGACGGATGAGAGGAGAGGTTTTGCAGGGGTGATGCTGATATTCAGGATTTTCATCAATATAATATTTCACTTAGTCAGTGATGTCAAATATATGGCTCGGCATCATGATCTTGCCCGCCAGTAGATCTCAGCCTACGAGTTGTTTTTGCAAATCAGGAGGAAATTAACAGCAGTATATATGTATATATATATATAAAAGTTAGTATACAGTAGGGGCAAATATAAAGAGAAGTATCTTTAACCAAGTATCTTTGAATCAAAGTTTTATTCTAAATAAAGTACAAGCCAACCAGATTATCTGTGTTTTGAAA
This sequence comes from Cynoglossus semilaevis, assembly GCF_000523025.1. NCBI lineage: Eukaryota > Metazoa > Chordata > Actinopteri > Pleuronectiformes > Cynoglossidae > Cynoglossus > Cynoglossus semilaevis. The sequence goes on along the minus strand of NC_024309.1, from coordinate 9,121,994 downwards.
TACACTGTAACAATATTCAGGGTTAATTTCTTTGGAGCATTGTGAGACCCCTGTCCCAGATCTAATCAACAAGCTAAACTAAAATGAACTACAGTGACAGTGGCACTGGGTTGAAAAATAAATAATAGTTGAAAATAAATGAACTAAAACTAAAAAACTAAAAAAGAAATGACCAATAACTGTAGGTGAAATACAGTGTAACTATGATGCTCGCGTTCACAAAGACAACGTTGTAATTATTCTACCTCCTGGGGAGGAGATGAGGCAACGTGTTTATGACACGTCATGAACACGACACTCAACTCGGTGTGACAACAATGACAGTTCCACATCAGAATCTGGCCTCCCCTGATAACCACAAAAAAAAAAACTCGACTGAAATCCACGCAGATTTCACACAAGCCTGTTCACCATGACTCAGACTGTGCCCTGCTTAACACTCAAAGGCTTTAGGCGCCCTCTTGTGGTAAGAGAACAAAAATGCAGTTGAAATCTATTACATTGCTCGTTTAAGCATATTTTACCCATGACTTTGTGAAATTAAGATGACATCACGTTATATGGATATAATAATAATATGTCAGAGGTGATCCTTAACGGTTTTATTACAGAACCGCATGCACAGAAACTGATTTTACAAGTTCACTCCTGAAGACTGATGTTTCCGTCACAGACTAACAGCGTTAAAGACCACAGAGTGTAAAGTACAGTATACAATCCACAGCACACACACACACACACACACACACACACTCTGAGCACTCACTGACTTGGCTCTCATGTCCTGACGTACTTCACTACAACCTAAATTGATGCTGGTGTTCTCCTCACACAGTTCTACTTTCATGCTCTCTTCGTTTCTAAAGTGCTGACGGACTGTGGCTGTAATGGCTGTGGCAGAGTCCTGGTCCATCTTGTCTCATTAGCCCGAGCTGATTGGCCATGAAGGTGTTCTCTTGCTGTCTCAGGATAAAGTGACTGTCTCTGCCACTCGTTAGATCATAATTCCTGAAGCGTGCTGCCCCTGATGGCCTCTTACAGCGTCTGAGAGCAGCGACGGAACAGAAGCTAATTGAAATATGCTCAAAAAAGCAGGGATACAACATCGACTGTGTGAGTGTAGAACGAGGTGTTAAGTGTTTGTCTTGTAGTGACAAAGAAACCAAGAAGCAATAAATATGGTGTTGATTTAGGTTGGAGGGGGTGGATGGATGGATGGATGGATGGATGGATGGATGGATGGATGGATGGATGGATGGACCTTCTTGCCATTATGTTTTAGGATTTTAGCTTTAAGCGCAAATGTCACTTTTCACTTTTACTAGTCATGTTTGTCTGGTACTATTTTGTACTTGACCTGTTAGGAAATACTCCTGACAGGAACTGCAGGTGTTGAGATTAATTGCATTTTATCACAGTTTTTGAATTATTTTTATATAAACTGGTTTTATTTATATTTTAAACCCTGATGCTCAATGTGGCAGGATCAAAAGGCCGTTTATTGACACCATGAAGACGTTGCATTGGCTGTACTAAACACTTACAACCAATAGATGGCACTATGAGCACAATAAGTATCGTATGATCTTCCAGGGAAAGACTCGGAGCGAAAACGCAGCGTATTAGTAGTAGAAGGGAGTATTTTAAAGGTGTAGATTGAAGTACGAAAAACTACAACATACAAGTCATATATAAATATAAATATACTCTAAATATGGTCTAGTACAATAGCATTAAATATCAAAGTAAAGAGTGAAGTTATATATATGCAGAGACGGTTAGAACTGGGTCAGGTTTAAAACAATTACTCAGTGTTTATATACGAACATTTCATATAGAGACTGAATGACTTCTGTCCTCACAACAAGTAATACTTTATCAGGGAGTATATTTTACTCTTCCACAGATCATTATAGTGTAGAGGGGTTCCTCACATCACCGTCATAAAGATCACCACAGACGACCACAGACATGGTGAAGGAGGGAGACGGAGTGTTCACGGTGATGTTTGTCATCGTTTAAAGGCCATTAATTAAAACGTTAACTTGATTGGGTGGCGAGTGAGGGGGGGTGAGGGGTGTGTGTGTGTGTGTGTGTGTGTGTGTGGGAGAGAGGGGCAGGAGTCTGTGTCCCAATAGGCGAATCCTTTTTAATAACCCGCCTCGAGATAATGATGTAAAAAGACTCCAGCGTCTTGTGCGTAACGAGGAGGACGAAGGTGGAGAGTCTGTGAAGGTGATTCAGGGGGAGAGAGAGAGACAGAGAGAGAGAGAGGGAGAGAGAGAGAGAGAGAGAGAGGGGGGGGCACTTTAATACACGGGTCTCCTCCTCATCTCTACACCTCAGCTGACAAGTCCAGCAAACCCACAACTTCACCACTGACGCGCAAGTAAACTCGTAAAAGGGAAACAAACAAGTGGAAGAAACTCGTCCAGAGTTTCCAGAACTGGACCGTGGCTTCAGCATCGAGACTGTGATGGACCGGAGGATGAGCTTGAACAGCGGCGCGGGGGACATTTTTCACAAAACTCTGAGCGCGGTGTCCAACAAAAAAATGGACCCGTTCAGGGCATCGGCCGGCATCGAACTCCCGACCAGGGACCGCCAGTCGCCTTTAGGCTGCTATGACCAGACCGACGGTGACCCGATCCAGCCTGGGGGGCTGGCAGGAGTCAGAGGGGGACCACTAGGTCTGCCGACCGGATCTTTGTGCATCAACTTCGGCGAGAGCGCAAACAGGACCTCCGCTGCAGAGAGCAGCGGTGGAGAGCAGAGCCCCGACGATGACAGCGACGGCAGGTGCGACATGGTGCTCCTGTCAGACAGGGGCACGGGGGTGGCGGGTAAAGCAGAAGGAGGTAAGAAATCCAAAGAGCAGAAATTACTGAGGCTAAACATCAACGCCAGAGAGAGACGGCGGATGCACGACCTGAACGACGCGCTGGACGAGCTCAGAGCCGTCATCCCTTACGCGCACAGCCCATCCGTGCGCAAACTCTCCAAAATCGCCACGCTGCTGCTCGCCAAAAACTTCATTCTCATGCAAGCGCAGGCTCTGGATGAGATGAGGAGGCTAGTGGCGTACCTGAACCAGGGCCAAGCCATCTCCGCCGCCGCCATACCCACCGCCACTGCGCTCGCAGCTCCGGGTCTGAGCGCGTACGAGCCGCCGACTGGATATCCCTTCCCCACCGGAGTGGCTGCGTCCGCCTGTCCGGACAAATGTACCCTTTTCAACAACGCCACCTCCAGCCTGTGCAAACAGTGCACTGACAAGCCTTAACTGACGGGGAGAGAGAGCAGCAGGAAGGCAGGGAGGGAGGCAGGGAGGGAGAAGACTTTTGGAGATTCTGGGTGAAGTCAGTAGGCTAGAGACAAATACTTTTATATAATATGTACGAAACGCATTGAAAAACAAAAAATGCTTTTGTCCAAACAATACTTGATTGTGTACATAGATCATCTCTGAAGTGCTGGTGTGAACGGCAGTGAAGACCGAACTGTAGGCCTGCTAAAAGTTCGAGTCAGCTGCTCAGTTATGGACCTGTCGGAGACTTGGTGACCTGACGACTTGCGTAACTTTTTCAGTTAAATCCTTGGACACTCTCCTGGAGACTCGGTCCAAACCTCACCTTCTGCTGCTTCCGGTATATTTTTCTTTATCTTTTTTTTTTTTAATTCCCTTTCCTTTGATTTACCTCAGAGACATGTTCGTGCCGTCTTGCTGACTGCTTTTCGAGGCCCATTTTCATGAACTTTGAGCACGTGGAATGTCATGATCAACTAAGGCGATGTTAAATGAAGACAGATCAGTGGTGTGAGGACTCACTTATTTATTATGTGCTACATCAGACACTATCAAAGGTATATGTTGAGGAGTGGGGCACTGTAAACTAATGAGAATAATAATAATAATAATTAGAAAACATGAACTAAGGATCAAGTGTTTTGCTCTGTTTCTTTGTAATTTATTATTTTAAATATTTATATGCTGTGTTTTGCTTGTATTGCACACCGTAGTTAGTCTTCAGTTGCTGTTTTTTTAATGCATTTTCCTCTCATTCAGAGTGAGGTAATTTGGGTTGCCAGGTCAGATGTGGACTATAGTGTAGATACCTTAGTTATTATATGAGCGACGAGGGCCATTTGTATGTGTATCAGTGTTGAAAAGCTTTATTAAAATATTTTGAACAACAAACACAGCTGTGCTTGTTCATCTGTGAAGTGTAGTGAAAGATGGATGAAGAAAAATATTTTTTTCATATTTTAATTTAAATGATCTAAGTTAACACTTTACTGCGACATAACGTTATTAAAGCCAGAGACAGGAGGTTCCTGGTGTAAACACCGCGGACATTTCTGTGGGAGAGACATTATTTCCTGCTTCTTGCTTTATTTTATTTCTGTTTTCGTAAGTTACGAGTCAGAGAAAGTGATGAGAGCGAAGGCCAGAAGAGCTGCACCAGACAGAAGGCAGATGTTTGCTCTCCACGAACAAATAATATCATTAAAAAGACAAATAACGCGTATTATCGCCATTAAAACGGCCACCATGAGGTGTGTAATAGTGTTAATTCGAAAACAAATGTGTATGAAAACTGTCGACTGTAATACCTGGCTTCACACAATGAAACACATCGTTAAGGTAATTAGAGCCTCCAGAATGTGATTAAGGAATGTAATTACGACAGCGCTCATTGTCGTAATTTGGCGTCTTTAATCACAACGCAGCCATCAGCTGCACTGCCATCGTCTCGCCCTTTGTCCTCCTCACTCCTCCGTCCACACCAAGTATTTGACGAAGGCCAAAAAGAACAAGTGTGAAATTTTAGGACTGAAACACACTGGTTGATGAGCGCAGTGGAGACAGCGTCAGCGAGCTCGGGGTTTTGTCGTATTGGATTACAAAAAAAAGAAAAGAGACAAATACGATGATTATGTAAGGTGGAGGTACTTATACACGTATGTGTATAACTGCATATATGATATATATATATGTGATATTTTTAAAACTAAATTTATGCGAAAACAATTGCTTTTTCCTGGCAGGAGTGTAGGCTCGTTTACCTTCAGCACCATGGACAGAGAAAACTAAGCTCTGTTCTATTTTTAAAAAATGAAAATCAGAAGAAAAAAACTAGTTCTGACAAGCTCATTGTGTGCACAGACTAATTCCTTGAAAATGTAAATTAGAACTAAAATTCAGTGTTTTGGCAAACACAGTCAAAATTGCCCTGTGTTTATTTCTCAGATATGTAGGCGGAAATTTGTCTAGAAAACATTTTTGGATGCACTGCAAAATCTCCAGGTGATAAAAAAAAACAAAACAAAAAAAAAACAAACAAAAAAACAAGACATTATATTTGAATGCCAATAATTCTATGTTGCCTAAATGTGTTAAATTTAAAGTTTATACTTTTGAATAGCCATCAAATTGAAAATATATCTGGAGTAATCTAATTTATAATTAAGATCTTGTGTTTAGCTGACCATGACAACCACAAGCAGCATTAAAAATGAACTATTAATCACATTTTTAATCAAATTAATTCAAAGAAAATCTAATGTCCCTTTGCTTTTTCGTAAAACCAACATCGGATGTTTCCTCAGTCTACACCAGCCTTCCTTTTGGTCACACAGCCTCCGATCTCAGCTTTGTGTTCCTGTGTATGATGAACTATTCCGACAACAGGGTCATTACAGTGTCCACTTTAATCCAATCACAATCCTGAATGCCTCTAATCCACACCGTACAGCTCAGTTCATCAAGAATGGAAAATAATCAGGAGACAAACTGCTTCAATCCTGTCAGTTCCAGGATTTGACATTAATATTTGAGGCTCTGTCTGATGTTTTTTCTCCTCCTGCTGGCAACTGAGGTGTCGCGAAAACATTAATTATGCAATATGCATTAATGCACAAATGACTGGAGCATTTAACCCATACTAATATTCACATTAGCCCAGAGGAGGATATTCCCCAGGGGTGAGACGGAGCCATATGTGAGGGGAAAAACACAACAACTGCATCTGAAGGGAAAAAAAATCTACAAATCTGTTTAAACACAGAGGAGACTTCAGAGTGACCGAAAAGATGATGGCGTCCAGGGTGACGTTAGTTCTTTAACTCTTCAAAGCTACTGTGTTCCTCTTGATGTTTGACCTCCTGGGTTCTCAAACCTTCCGTGTTCCAGTTTCTGTTACAAGCTGCTAAAATGTCATGTTCACACAAGGGTCTGTGAAATGTTATGATGATGAGTTGGACTGAGCAAAGACACAGCCATTCAAACCAGACCAGGAGGCTCAAAGCCTTCTCCAGTGGCCACCAACCTGGTGCCAGTCTTCAACAACAGCAGCATGGGTTTTTATTCATGACTCTAATAAAGCTGAATCTGTCTTAAAGGCATTTACAGCCAGAGTCGGTGCTCATGAATAAACGCTGAAGATAAAAGAGGAGGGAAAAAAACATCACCTTTCCTAAAACCATAAAATGTCCAATTTACCATATCAAGGGCCGGCAGGACGCCTGTTTATAACCCAGATGTGATGTATGCTAAGGATGATAAACAAGAAAGTCAAAATATACATAAACGTGTTGAATTGAAATGTCCTCCTCATATCAGTGGCAGGCAAAACTCTGCCAGTGGATCCATCTCTGCTGCGTCTCACACACAGGGTAAAGATATATGTGCAGCAGCGGCTCAGGCTCCAAATCAAGTGCTGGCTGGTTTTCACTTTTGTCATGGCACTGATAGCAATGCATAATGTTGTCTTTGTGTCGGTGCTGGTGTCGGTGTTGGTGTACACACAATGCAGATGAGGGAATGTGTGTGTTTGATATTTACTTCTTAATCTCACACTTGCTTTTAGATACAGATACAGAATAGAATAGAATAGAATAGAATAGGTCAGTACTGGTTCACTAAATAAATTACAACAATTCACAACAGTGCATTACGGGTCAAGACTTGATAACGCTGTTATGAAGTTCAGTGAAAATACTCTTTTATACTAGTTCCGTTTATCCTCTTGAAGTACAGAGGTCAGGTCATGTGACATGTTCCTGTGTTTGTTTTTTGTTGTTGTTTTAATCAGACAGTGCAACCAACTAAACCTCATTTTTACTAAACCTTAAAAATGTTGTTTTAATCAGATGGTACAACCAACTAAACTTCATTTTTACTAAACCTCAAAATCCTCCTTTTACTGCAGTTCTACAAGATCTACAAAAACAAACAGAGGACATGGTTTAAGGGATGATTTGAAGATATTTGTTGCATGTATCAATACATGATACAGACTTACACATGTACATTTTCTATACACACATTATCTCCCCCCACACACACACAATGGTTGGTGTTCCTATTCCTGTGAGGACCCTGCATTGAATTTCATTTGTTCAGACTTAACCAGAGTTTCATGTCCAACTCTAATCCTAATTTCCGAGCGTGACTCAACAAGACCGTGACATGGTTACAGTAAGAACTACAAGTTCTTATAAAACGGCAAAAATGCAAGAAAAATGCCCTAATTTTTAAAAATACCTAGCAGTAATCACAGTTTTTTAAATTGTGGGTTTGGACTCAGACAGGATCATATTTGTTGGCTCACAAATATATGTGTAAATTTAGTTTTTTCAATTTTGCCACAAAACATTCTGTGATTTTCTTTCTGTGAGACGTCAACTAATTCAAAATGTTCTGCATCTCACTACAAAATAACTCAATTTTATAGAACTCTCTGTGGAACAGGTGGACAGTAAGAAGAAAAGAGCGCAAATATTTAACTCGTTTTCTATCAAATACTGACATGTAGTATTACAGTCATTGCTTATCAATTTTTTAATTATTTATAAGAACACCCAACTGCAAAATATTTGTGTTTTCAGCAACTTGGTCTCCTTTGACCTCCTTGTGTTAGTGACTTTGTTTAGATTCACCAAAGATAAAAACAGATGAATTAAATCTAAAAATAAATGAATCTTAACTCCATCGTTGCAGTTGACAGACTTATATGTTAGGAACGCCTCACGTCTGCTGTACGTTTCTCTCTGTATGTTGTGCCGCTCCCCTAATGAGCCTCTAATTCATTGTAGTGGGGAAGTGCTGTTTCTCTGAGGCAGCCCGGAGGTCAGGTAAACATATGGTGCTGTGTTTAGCTCTGAAACCTCTAACAGGGTACAATAAATGACGTAGTAATGTGTGATTATCCCCTCATCTGGAATACAACTGTTGAGCAACATCTCCAATATTCCAACTGGCTCCACATTAATCAGATTAAATCCCCCAATCCCCTAATCCCTGTTTACTGACGGAACTGTCCTTGTGTCTTAATCTGATGTTCTTTTATTTCCTCTGGGATTTGAACGTGTCAAGACAGGGAGGAGTAATTTGTGGTGTTGTTTTGGACAGAGCAGGCTGTATTGTTTTACACGTTTCATTTTTTTTTACCCCACACACAAAAACAATTTGTTATGGATTTGAACAAACAAAAACAGGGTCCAACGGAATTAAAAGCTTCCATTGTGCAAATATAAAAGCTGATGGGTGGCCTTTTATTTTATTTGTTTAAAAACCACGCTGCGTCTCGAAGAAATGTCCCGTTATTTTCGCCTTTTTTTTTCCCACCCACATCCTCGAATTTGGAGATTGAATGTTAAAAAACGTCAGTGCAAAAATGATCCTCTTATTTTATCACGTCATTAAAAAGAAACTGCGATGATGACGCTGTCACAGCAAATCATTTTTACTGTAGCTTTGTCTGCAGATTACGGCAACGCTGTTCCTGAAGGCTCCACAGTCAGATGTGAACTTTCCTTGTCTGTGACCTCAGAGTTGCAGAAATGCAGTAAAGGGAAAGAAATCTTATTGAAAATAGCTGGACCCCCCCCACCCCAACGAGCCCCCTGTCAGTGATCACTTGTCCTGATCAACATGCAGACCCTCCGAGTCTCAGGGTTCATTAAAAGGAAGACGAGGTGGATTTCATCTCCACTCTCTGATGTTCATTAACTGTGGCTTCCACATTGATATAAAGACATGGGGTGACACAATAGCAGTGTGAATCACTCAATCACCCTTCTTCTTCTTCTTTTTTAACACACATCCCGACACACACACACACACAGCTAAAGACACAGCTTTTGTCCACTGTTAGAAAGGACATCCTAAATTAACATAAACATTATTCTAGATATATTCTCTGGGTCTATGTTCTTGGTCAATATAGTTTACTAAACTAGTGAATACTTGAGCTGATATTGTTTTTGTAAGAATTTATGGTAGGTGAAAAAAATGTGTGTGCTTTAAATAACTTACAAATTTAATATTTACTGATTTACTGATTTTTATATAAAGGTAGATTTTGTGAAATTTGACATTTTACAAAGTAATAGTAACAAGAAGTAACAGTTCATTCATTCAGTTCATGTGAATATGTTTTTGTCAGACTTTGAATTGTTAAAAACTGGGCTGTCAATTTAAAAAGTTTAGATTGTTTCTAAAAAAATGTCGCTTGCAAAGGCAAACATTACACATAAAATAAAAAGTTCCAAAAGTTATTACTTATTTGAGAATTCTACATTTTAGTCCACAAAGCGTCAACAACACACTGAAGTGAGATGAATTTGAATAACTCACATATAAAAAACAACAAAGACAAAGAAAGAACTACAAATTCCACCTTAATAATCCGCTCTTCTCTCCACTTACATTTTAACTAGAAAATCCATCGTCCCTCACTAGAAAAACACCAGTTAGTAAAGTGTTCCACTGGCCTGACGTGGTGTAGCTGAAGCTATAAAACAGTGGGAACTTAATCCGTTCTGAAATGTGTGCGTTGGGGCTCTGACAACGACTTGTTTACATGCTGTATATTATGCACCTGATTGCTGGACAGGTTTGTGATTAAAGTGTAATCTGAAGATTAAGACGCAGCACAAACAAGGTCAACCGTGCTGTAAACACAGGCATAAAAGCAGACATGAAGAAGACATAAAAACAATCTAAGGTCACTCAGCCGGCCAACTGCACAGCCCACTGTATTCTCATGAAGTGGATTTCAATCTGAAACATTAAAAGACACGAGACAAAAAAGAAAGGATGCGCTTCCCGGGGTTGGAAATCTGTCATGTTACTAGAGCATGAAACTGGGTCTGTGAGTGTAACACTTGCTCGGCTGATCTTACTGATGTGTGGAGTGCTACTCCAGGCTTCAGTGTATCTGTCTGAGCAGAGGTCTTTAACAGCCATGAATGCCAAGCATGGGGGAGGCAGGCCAGGCCAAGCGTAACCACGGCGGCCCAATGTCCTTGGCTCCTCGGCGGCCTTCACCTCACACTCCCTGCACAGTGAATTTTATGGCTAATTTCCGGCAATTTATCCTGGCACTTTCAGAAGAGAGATTCCTGCGGGAATAATGTGCATAATTTGCATAAATCATCCTGATAGAATGCACATCAGCATGTAACCCTCCTGTCTGATGCTGCAGCGTTTACTTTGTAATCAAAACTGACTCTTTTCCACCGACCGATGCACAAGAGCCGTGAGAAGGAGGTCTGAGTTTAAGAGGGTAATTACAAAGGAACGACACACATGCAGAGACTGGAGCCTAATTATTTTGAGTCAGAGATAAACTTAATAAAAATATACCTTAGAATTAGGAATGCAAATCACTATACATTATATATGTATTCATATATATATTTATAAATTGTATTAATCAAAAGATATCTTTACTGTAAATATAAAAGACTGGATCAAGAATCACGAGACTAGAAAATACTGTGTAGCTCACCACCATACAGCCCTTGTGATTTATTTATTTTGTTTGCCTGTTGCATCTGTATTCATAGGTTTTTAAAAGAAATATTCACAGTTTTTATAAATAGAACGTAACCCCAGCAAAAATTATGGAACAAACTGGGTTTTATTTATAATGGGAATTGTTCACAGTTTTTATAAATAGAACGTAACACTAGCAAACTGGGTTTTATTAATAATGGGAATTTAATTAGTTTAAGGATAATTTACAATCATTTTATTTTGTAAAATTTTAATTAAAAAAATTCAGTTAATTTGAAATAGAAATTAGAATCCAAATACTTTCAGAAAATAACAAAAGATGGTCAAAATATATACTCTGATTTATCAATTAAATGTTACAGATGTTTATAAAATAAAAATTTAGCTCCAGATTTTCAGAGGTCGTATAAATCTGATACTGTTTTTGCTTAATATGTTTAACATTTTTTCCCATAAAACTCAAAAAACACCATCTACAATTCTGTCCTGTGTTGCATTAGTGTAACAGTTTAATTCACAGTCAGAGGGTCACGTCACACACCCTGCCCCCGCCCTTCATGTCTCATCGTGTAATTTGACATACAGTGAGGAAGTACATACTCTGTAGACTGCTTTATTTTTCTAAAATCATCTAAAAATCACTGCAGTGATAAAAGAGGTCTAGGACAGGAAAAAGAGAAAAGTGAAGATCCAGAAAATGGATTTTCAGATTTCAGCTCGTACTGTACAGCCTGCAGCCTGATGCACAACACACAAGCTGCAGCCTTAACTAATGTGAGCAGACACACAGACCAAACACAGCAGCGTGGTGAGCAAGCGGCGCTCTCGTTATATGCATTATATTTTTAAAAGTGACAGAGAAGAAGAAGTGAAAGTGTGTCTTAGTGTGTGTTCTGGAGCCGCGGCCGTCACTGGAGGGAGGCAGTTCTGGTGTTTCTACCCCACCAGGTTCCTCCACTGGCCCTCGTCCCAGAGTCTCAAGCTCTCAGATGGTATCACTGGTGACAACAGGACAGTCGTCCACTGGCTGGACGTTAATCACAATAATACAGCGCAGGCTAATCATGAATCACTGATCATGCGCTAAATGACATGCCTTCCATGCCCATTGTAACCAGTTCACCTCATAGGGATTAAAATACAAACCAAGACTAGCTGTGTTTGGGGGTGGGGGGCTGGGGGGGGCAGTGTGTATGAGGCTGGTGCACAGCCATCCAGACAATAATTACTGGATGACTGTGGTCACATTAGGATCAGTCAAAGCACATTAGTTTCGACTGATAGCATTGGTGCCTGCTAAATGCAGATTTTCTTAATAAGAGTGAAATTGTTAGAGGGTTAGTGTGTGTGTGTGTGTTAGGTTTTTTCTTTTGTTTTTTACATGAATCATGAGACAGCACTTGATTGTGAGAGCAGAAATTAGCACATGAAATGTGTCTTTCAAGTTGTGCCGCTCTGATGTATGACTCTGTATGCAGAGGCTGTGCGCACAAGCACAAATGAGGCCGTGCGTGTGTGTGTGTGTGTGGTACGATAGGTCTTCCACTAAATACCCAGAGACCCAGAGAATTACCCAGAGCAGAGAGGACAGCATCTGTTTGTGTGCTTGTGCCGAGCAAACAAGGCAATTTAGAGAACACCAAGGGAGCAGCTAATAAACACAACCTTATTCCCCTCTTCCTCCTACACCTGGCTCGGAGTATTTCACTGCTACTGTCAGGACGCCCGTCTGTCTTTGTGTGATTGTGTACTTGTGTGTGATGCAATGCCAACGTGTGCTTGACCTGACAGGAGGGCGGCTTGTATGGGGTTTTTTTTTACGTGTGTGTGTGTGGTGTGTGTGCAACCATTCATCACTGTACAGTGAGACGAGAGTCTCTGTGCTACTGGGAAATGGCAGGTCTGTGTCCCATCAAGTCCTGGCGTCTTTGTCTGTTCGACCAAAGCTGAGCCAAAATGCCTGCCCTGGATACCTGGCATAGAAACAGTTCTTTACTGTACACACACAGAGGTGAAGGAACACTGGCCTCACACTAAGTCTAGTCCTTCACTCTACTGTTTTTTGTTTGTTTTTTTACAAGCAGCGTAATTTGATGTTGGCTTCTGTGTCTCAGATTGTATATTTAATTAGTGTAAAAGATCATTTAATTATCTATATTGGCTGTTTAATCCGTGTATGTCTGAAATAAAGCTAAGGGTTTTTTTCTCCCTAACTGTTGCAGTAAATTTGCTGTCACTGAAAGCTGTAGCTTCTTTCAACATCACATCCACAGACTCTGATATGGAGCCAAAGTGACACCCAGTAAAAATCACACACCAGAGCAGACACAAAATGGCCGCACAGTGCCAAACACTGCCTTGGCTTCATTTTCATATCACACCACAGGGTCTGGCTGCAGAATCAAGTCTTTACAGGACGCTCGGAGAACACTTCAGAACACTCTGTCTCCGTTTGTCACTAAACTGTAACTAAATGTTTTTTTAAATTTGTCCCACTGGTACAGTAAGTTGTGTTAAATTTTAGCTAATATTCAGGGAAAGTCTCTGAAGGTTTATTTAGCAGTTCTGAATAAGTCAGCTGTACACAGTAGTCTACATAAAGCCTAGAAATGATGCATCAGAAACTTTAATTTCATTCAAATAAATTGATTTCAGGAGGTCTCACTTGGCACCTTTAAATAATAATTATTTCACAAATTATCCGTGCTGCTAGTATTTCATTTTTTGTGCAGCAATGCTCTAATATTGATTAAATTTAAAATACACCGTGAACCACTCTGTCTGTCATCACTGAGGACCTCTCCTCCACACTTATGCTGTAAACGCCCCTCGACAACCTGCCACACTCCACCAATGTTTAACTCTTCAAGTCTGTAATGTGTATCAAAAGTGTGGGTGAGAGTAAAGATTAAAAAAGAGGAGATTAATGTGAGTTATTACACTGATTAGATTTCCAGAATGCTAATTAAAAGATGTTAGGACATGGGCTCAGCCAAGGATCAGTGGGCGCTAATGAGGACCAATAGGCCTCTGTAATCTGTGCTTTAATGAGAGTAGTTTAAATGTTAAGATTGCAGGGAGTAGATGGCGTCTGAGAGGCTATCCTGAAAAAAAAAACCCCATCCTGGAAAAATCCAATCCTCTAACATCATTACACCCAGTAATAGTGGAAATCTGCAGCCTCAGCGAAAGAAGGGGAGAGAAATAAAAATAAGGAGGTAAGAGCAGTGAGAAATTCAATTATACTAAAGGGGTTTTGTAACAATAAAAACATTTTATTATTAGTCACCTAGCCCCTCGTCCTGTATTTCAATAAAGCCTGTGTCAAGTAACAGGGCTGTATCTTTTAATGAGTAACAAGTAATCCCACCCTGCTGCAACCTCCCCCTGAGGTTCAGCTTAGGTTTTATGATCTTTACACCATCCATTTTAAACAGTGGTAAAGTCTGGTCAAATAAGTCATTACACTCTATGTCCTGGTTGGCACATGGACGGGATGGTTAAAACAAATCATCAGAATTCTTAAATAGAAATAAAAGTTTTGATCCACTACTAAAAGTCTTTTCCAGGACATTTTGGTCTAACGCTCATCTTTACTCTAAACAGTGATTAAAACAAGGTAGGGTCACGTGCCCCCCTGCCCCCCCCCTCCCTAAAAAGAAATGAAAAACGAGAAGGGTCACGGGCCCCCCTGCCCCCCCCCCCCCCCTCCCAGAGAACCATTGATCATGACGAGTCATACACCGTACAACCTCCTTTGAGGACCTATTCCCATCATGCCAAGTAGCAATAACATAATCTTTCCTCCACTGCATTTTATTGGCTATTAGCACAACTCATCAAAGTACAGCCAGTGATGCCTTCCTTGTCCTATGGAAAAATCACAAATATACATGTATTTGTACAACAGCCAGAAAAAACAATGGAACTGTATTTACTAAGATGGTCTAGCTTCATGAATGCTGCAGCCTAGTCTGTGTCCCACCATACTGGACACTGATTGGTCCAAATGTAATTTGAGTTAATTTTACCTACTGACAAAATAACCCATGGATTAATCAGTTCGTTCACTGAATGACTTCAGAAAATCCAACGACTATTACTTATATAGAGCAGACAGGCTGAGGGGTTAACTGGGATCAAGAATGCTGCTTCTGAATGTGTGGATGGTTGTTATTAGCAAAATGAGTCTTAATGACAGGAGCGACCCACTCGTTTACAAATCAGAGCATATCCCTATAATCAGCCTGCTAATTTATCACAAATAATGACTTGTGTTGCAGACAGGCTGGTAGAACGCTCGAGGAGAGCATCAGCCTAATGACTCTCTTCATTTACAACATCTGCTGTGAATTCATGATAAGTTTAAATAAACATGAACTAATAAAAGGCCTCTTCATGAACCTAACAGTTGGTAATTGTTGATAGAGGTGAAAGTGGTTGCTTTACTTGTCCTGACCTGTCCTGTCCTGGAATGACCACAGAGGGGGCTGTTTGACCTTTACTGAAAAATGGGATCACAAATCATCCGTTACTGTAGGTGTTGTGTTTATCCTGTCTATAACCGAGAGATCACAGGGGTCACATAAGAACTCTGCTATTCATAAAATAATTTAATAATGGAATGTTTTAAGGTTTTTCACATTTAGACGTCATGGTCAAAGCTCCAACAACTCTTAAACCTGAGGACAGCAGTAATGAGATCAAATTATTTATTAACCAAGGTCAAGATCCGACATCCCGCCAAGATAATGGCACAAAAAAGTGTCTGAAATTACAGGAGAGCTATGACAATACTGATGGGCTATAAAAACATGCCATTTAATGCCCTCCATAACCCCCTCCCCCAAACTGTGGCCCTCGCTCATCTTCTGGCCATTAAGCCAATTCATCACCTCCTCAGAGGCCGTGACACAGATCCAGTCTATCAGTCACTCTCTTCAGGATGTGCTGGTTTTGCAGATGATCAAGGATCACTGTGGTATTAACCACGGAAGGGAAAACGGAGGCCGTCGAAATGATGACACTATAGAGCTGCTCCCAGTAAAACACTCGGTTATTGAAAGAGTGGGTTTGAAAAGCCAGAATAATCAGGCTGGAAATTAAAATATGAAAACAATGATGAAGCAGTAATGTAAGCTTTGGTTTGCCACTTGAGGCCAGTTGTTTGATATGTCACATTTCTAATGACTTCCTCCGCAGAGGACCCTGAATTTGCATTTTAGGTCCCTGCTCCTGTAATGAAAAAAGGTAGAGCGGAGCATATTTCACTGGGCCTGTCAAAGCCACTAACGCCCCTCTGCAAAGCACTCAGGAACTTCATTCCATCGCCGCCCGTTTTCACCACCAGGATTTGAAATTGACTATGACAAAATTAGCAAACCTCGACTGTTTGGACACATTGCCAATAGAGAGTGTTTCGCTGCCCTTTTTTTTTTCTTCCTCCTTTAGAATGCAATCAAGTCAGAGAACATCAAACATGAAGTCTCCTTGAAAGTTGCTCAGTCTCTTTGGCACGACTGCAGCTATGGATTTATGTAATGGCATGCTTGTTAGGGAGATTTCCTGGGCCTATTGACAGTGACGTGTGCTGGGGTTTGGCAGAGGTGACATCTGGGAGGCACAGCTCTGCTGCACCACCATGCAAAAGCAATTAGAGATCTATATTCCCAGACAGGTCCTCACTGTGCTCAATGGTGGACAGATACATGTGGCCTAATGTCTTTATTAACATGACAAGCATGTCCCACACATCGCCTTCGAATGACAATCAAAGGGTCATCGTGGAAAAAAAAACGGGGGCAGTAATCAGCAAAATCATGGCTGTGCGGCCAGGACTGTGCTGACAAGTGAGAACATCAAAATGCATTTTCCAAGTGAACTGGTCCAGGAATAAAAAGAAAATGTCAAAGAAGATGTAGTTCAGAGCAGAGAGGATTTTTTTTTTTTTAACATGCAGGAAGTATCTGACCTGACACCAGTTGGTTAGAGCTACAGCTACTGTTCAGTACGAGAGCATGGACGGATCATTAGAAATGGTTCAGTTTCTTCATTAAATGAATTTCCCCGCCTAAAGTAATTAACTCACTCTATTAATTAATATAATCAGCCATTATCTTGTTGGCCTTCATTCTAACGTGTGATACGGATTTAACGAGCCTGAAGCTGAAATGTTGTCTGTGAACATGGTACGATTATGAACGTTAATCTACTGGTGAAACGTTCATTATCTTAATGTTGTTGCATTGTTGTGTTTCTTAGAAACTGAAAAAAGAGATAAACAGATTTATTTTTATTTACTACGTCCAGGAGAAACATGTGCATCAGTATGACTGCTAGTCTTGTCCTTTGATAAATAAAAAACCAAAAATAGTTTAATTTGGTTCGAACACAGTTCCAGCACTGACCTTTACACAGCTGTGGAGTAAAGGAGTGGAACACATGACCAAAATGGAGATAACAGGCAATTATCCTGGCCAGTGGGTAATAAAATCTGCCACAACATTTCACGTCCTTTCAGACTGAGTTTACGAGACCAAACATGTTCACAGAACCAGGGTTTTTCCCGGGGACGTTGTGCATCAGGCCTGCCTCTGAAACAGGTACGTGGTCTGAGGAGACGTCTGAGGCGCTGGTGTGCGGTAAACAAGGCGGTCCTGCTCCCCAGCTGTGAAGGTGACACAGCGACGCTACACACAGAACAAGCCCTTTTGATTAATCACAAGATATTTACTGGCTCAGATCTAATCAAGGACCGCAGGATCACGGGCTACATCATACACGGCCCAGGAATTTACACAGCAGAGTTAACCTGTCACCTGCCACCGTCCTCCTCCTTACATCTATAAACACAGTGTGCAGTTTGGCCAGCAGTTACGCAGCGCGGGCAGGCACCCCTGAAACAGCTCCAGAGGTGATTGTTTTATTTCCGCTGAAACATTATAACCCGCAGTCAGATACTAAACACATGTCGTTTGATATAAAACCTTATGGCAGAGGGGAGAAAGAGCCATTTATCTCAAGGTGGTCGTGGTAATGGGATACAAGAACGTGAGCAGTTTTCGCTCTCGGTAAACTAGAGCGCTGTGTGCAGTGGCCTGTTCTGCCCGCCTGTAGCAGCGGAACAGTTTCTCCCTGAGGAGAAGACGTGGAACGTAGTCAAAGATGAATAGATGAGGCAAGTATAAGGGTTAAGGAGAAGTTTTTATAAGTTAATCAGTACTTGATGATTGATACGAGAGGGCGGCTTGAATGATTATTATTATTATGTATAAATATATGTATGTGTATGTACATATACAAATATAAATAGATGCACCAAATGTGTACATATGTACATATATTTATTTTTAAATATATAGCTTTTAAAAAAATTTAATTATGTAAAAAGAAGGCATTGTAATCAATAGTATCAAAAATCTAGTTAATTAATTTAATTACCAAATGAACTAAATACATTTGCTGTGGATAATGTTTTTAAAATATCTGTTGCAATTTTACATTTGAACAGAAGCGCAAATTACTGTGAACTGGAAAAGGCCTTAACCTTTACAAGGTCTTTTGTTGTTACAACTCCAACACCACAGACCGGGGCTGCAGCTCTGCAACATTTAGAAGAGTGTCGGTACAAAGTGAAGTCTGCACTGTTGTGTAGCCTGGAAAATGTCACTCCACGGGGGGGATGTCCGCTGTTCACAGAGGTTCAGAGGAAAACAAAGGTACAACCAGAAGCGATTACGTCTTCTGAGTACACTGTGTTGTTTGTGCTCAACAGCTGCTGTTCTTTAACCTGCAGGACTTCTGTGAGAGTGAAAATAAAACACACACAACTAGATACGGAGGCAGAGTTCCCCGTTTGTCTGTCAGCCTTTCGTCAGAATTCCACCCTCCCTGATTTTTGCTCAGTGTGACGAGTCACATTAGGCAGTTGGAGGGAAGAGTCGTTTCTGTGTCACATCCCTTTAGCCCCACCTCACTGACAGTCAACAAGACGACGACGTTCTCACTAAAAATTAATCACGTTTGCCATTTTAATGGCATCCTTCAAACCCCTGCCAAGAATACACAATCATCTTCGTCCTCATCTTCTGTTGTGTTTCCCCGGCAGCCAGGGAATCACAAAGTGATTTCAAGGAGTGTATCAATACTTACATCACCCCTCTGGCCTTCTATCTACAATGTTGACTCTACAGCAGCACTCAGAGCCCAGCTGGCAGAAGGCCATTGATTTTATGGAAATCAGGCAGACAGAAGTATACAGCGCTGGATTTAAAGCTTTTTAATTATGATGTTGTGAGATAATTGTGCATTTAGGATGTCAGTGTCCAAACTTTTCAAGGTCAACCAAATTTAATAAGGCAAGAAATACTGGAGGAACTGCTCTCATTGTGTAGCCTTCAATTTAACAAGTGTATAAAAGCACTGGATTTTAATTTAATCAAAGGCAAGGTTTTTGGAATGTTTAACGTAAAGTCAGAAAACAAAGGATGAACTCAGATGGGAAACAGAATGTTATGCAAGACATGGCAGCAGAGAACAAGAAGGTACAGAAAATATAGCTAACAGTTAGCCAATGCTACAACATTTAATAAAACTGCCTGGAAAAAGATTCTATAGCTCCTTAAAAATATCACAAATTGCAAAATTCTTTAAGAAATAACTTCGCCCCTCATTGTCTGATAAGGCTAGTACTACTGTAGCTCTAGACTAGCTCTGTTGACAGAAGAAACCAAAGCATTGTTCTAAGTCCACTGGTCCCTGGCTTGTTCTGTAAAAATGGTCAGTTTCATATTCTTTAAACGAGCCATAACAACCATAACGTCACAGCTTTTATTTTTTTAAAGACCACCAGGTCACATGGTTTATCTGTAAACAAGGCCTCACTGAAGCCATGTTTGTCAGTGAAACCAGACTTTTGTTCTACCATCAAATATTCAGACAGACACAGTTGGTCCTTTTGAGAAGGAAACCCTGTAAAGTGACTGAGAAACAAATCACTTCTGGTTAAAACAGTGTTCTTAAGTCATTCTGTCATATCTCTCCCTTTTTTACAGACTTCATCACTAAGCCGCTGTGGCGTAAATGCCTTCAAACACTTTGACATAACATGCCGTGTCCTGAGACCTTTTGCTTCTGAATAATGGATCTGCAGTATGTCCCAAACAGCTGTCTTCTTGAAGAAAGTTTTTTAAAGGCTTTCAGCCACATCACTGTGACGCTTGTGAAACAATCTGCATAATATGTGATAATGCACCTGGCACTTCAAGGTAACGACCGACCATCCAGACACCTCAAATTCACAAAGCACTGTGATTGGCCAAGACGTGAGAGAAAAAGTCGGGACCATCCACCACTGCTGTTGCCCACGCTCTTCATATTTAATTCAGAGGTTGTGTATTTCTTTATGATTGCAACATCTGTTTACTCCCAGTGCCAGCTCCCTCTGTCAGCCACCCTCTGTTCAATAATTCCTGTCTTGACCCCCCAGAGCCCTGGACATCACAGCACCGGCTGCTTCCCAAACTTCACCGGGAACAGACACAAAGGGACAGGTGCCGACGAACAACTAATCTGGCTTAAAAACCCGCGCCACCAGTGTAGGTTTGACAGAGGTTGATTTTTCGGAGCAGATGATTGAAAGGACCCTCGAATACTACAGTTTGTTACCAATGTTTAGCCATGCAATACCTGCTAATTGTTTTATAATTAAAGGAAGGCTTTCAATTAAAGATGTAGCAAACATGACTCCCTATCCCGTTATAGGCAGTGTGTACTGGAACAAGTCAACTTCAAACAAATACAACAAATGGATACATGTGGGTATTAAAACAACTGGTACCTAGCTAATGATAGGCTAAATAAATGTAAACCGTCGTATTTGGAGTTTTATCTAAATGTCATACTGGTACCATCTTCATTAAACTGATGCAAGAACAAGTAAACTACTGGCTGAGCAAACGGGTTTCTTGACAATTTTATGTAGGCATTAATAAACATGTGGCAGACCGGTAAGTGTTAACGGCAGCAGCACGGTGCTTTTGGAACCGATTCAAAACTCAAGTGACCATCAATAGATTATTAACATTATTATACATAGACATTAGACACAGCAGGTCAACTACATCAGACTCATGGCCTGTCAACATTTATGTCTGCTCAAAACAACCGCTCTGCTTTCCCAGTGTTGTCAGGGACACTGAAGGTGGCAGGGTCTATAAACAGATGCTTCCCACTGACCTTTGAAAACATGGTGTAGGAGCCAGATGTTCCGATGACCTCACAACCTTGGGAGCAGCTGATGTGGCGATGATGGAGATGGGCGCTGGCAGAAGAAAGTGATCTATTGGCATCAAAGTTCCACTTTTTCTGAGTCACTCTTCACACCCTGACCTGGGCAGTCCTGGAAGGCAGAGAGGAATGGATGAAAACATATATGAAAACACAGAAGGGAAACCAAAACAGAGGAAAAGAGTGCGGGGGGCAGGGTGGGGGGGTAGTGGTCAGTGGGGCCGAGGGTTGTCACAGATGTTGACTTCAGCAGAAAACTCTGCCAGAAGCCATCATGTCACGGCTAAGTTAGACCAACAAACAAGAACAACTCCGGGCTCTGCCACGTTAGATCTCAGTCAAATTCAACAGCTGTTTCTTGAACGAGCGCAGATGCAAATATAATGATAATAATGCCTACTTACAGCAACAATCCATCCCAACATCATGTAAACAACGTCAAAGCACATTAGGGATTTACTTTGCATGTGAGTACATGACGGGGCAAAATCCAAAAGGTTATTCCACAACAAATTATATTTATTATATTATTGCAAATATTTATTATTTTTTCAACAATTAGTAAGGTGAGATGTGCAAAACAGAGAAGAATTTTAATTATATGCATGGAAGTAGATGGTTTAAATAAAACTTCAAATTAAAGGAGAGAGTGGCCCAAGAATGCTGCTATCTTTATGATTAGACTTAAAGAACTACCACTAGCATAAAGCAACTATGGTTGAGATATGTTCTAACTGTTGTAACTATATGAATTACAGTTCAAAAACAAGAAAATATTTGTAAAAATAATTATGAAACTGTGCTGCAAAACAAGAAAATATTTGTAAAAATAATGATGAAACTGTGCTGCTGCTTCAACATCATTTCACCTCAGATCATGGCTGTGCCTGTCTCTTCTGGCATCTGAAATTCTTAACATTTTGACTCACTACATCTTGGCTCCAAGCATCTTCACTCAGTTCAGCAAAATGTCTTTGTGCCAAGGCCACAGCCTGTGGCAGTTTTTCTAGTGACAGATGAGAGAACGTGTCAACATGCACTGTGTGTGTGTGTGTGTGTGTTGGTTTGGGGGGTGATGGGGCAATGTCTACAATGGCTGTGGATATATTATTTGTTTAACAATAGTTCAAAAAAATTGCCAAAAGGTCTAGGAAACCATAAAGAACTCCAAACAATCAAATATCTCCCCAGGTTTAAACATCTGTCTCAGTAACAACCAATGTTTAAACCTCTATCAAACGGTGCTTCCTGAAGATGTGACATTTAAACCAAACACTCACTTCATCCTCCTTCAACCTACAAAGATTCACCTCAAAAGCAGTCGAAGCAGAGAAGATTACGCTGAGATTCAGCAAACTGGAAGTGTGACATGTAAATCTAAATCCGTCCGCCCTGACTCCAGGCCTGTTGGCAAAGGGCAGCTCAGCTGTAGCAGGGAAATTGTGTGAACAGCCGACTCTGAACATCTCTCCACAGGCCATACCAAGGTGTCTAATCCAGGAAACACTGTGAACACACACCCCCTGGGCTCCCACAGTGCACTGCACAGCCCGCAACCGAGTGAACACTGCGGCAAATCCTCCATTTCAACAAGTCTGTTGATCTAGTCTTGAGCTGTGAAAGGCTGTATTTCCATGATATGACGTCACATGTTGTCAGTGCAATAATATATGATTTTCCAGCCCACTCTCTAGATAGCTCATCACACCCTAATGTGCAGAGTCAACCCATTTCTTGGGTGCTGCCTCTGTGCTGTGTCATGTGTGAACGAGGCAGTACTTCAAATAAAATCCTGACCTGAGGTTAAAGGGAATATCAGAAGATTTAAGGCGAGGTGTAAATGGATTTTTCAGGACTAAAAGTTTTTTTTTTTTTTATGCAGCATCAAAAAAGATGACGATACACTGACTTCATGTCATGAATATCAGCATTTATACAATAGGCTGGTATTTAAAGACAGCAGTTCTTTCCTATAAACCCCTCCTGTCATAACAACTCTATCCAGCTACGTCTTGCCCAAAGACTGATGCTAAACTATTGACCGTTAGCTTGTGATATTCTCCTCACCACAGAAATACAGGTATCTAAACCAGGAGTGCATCTTTGGTCCAGCCCGTGTCATAACGACTGAGTGTCACCCACGTCACAGGGTGTCGCTAAATGACAGCTCCCACTGTCTGCAAAGATGAAGCCTGCGGTGGGGGAAAAAACCCCAGGATGGATTGAAATTTCATACTCTCAAGTATATCAAAGTGACTCCTGTCAGCACTGCATCAAAGTGAAGGAACCGGAACTGTTCATTTTTACTGCTGAGCGTTAGACTGTGAAGAGGGTTTTGAGGGAAAACCTACTGAAATGAGCGGCATCATAAATTATGTCTGGTGACTTAGGAGGGAAATTATGACAATGACAAAGCATCAGCTATTTGGACTCACGACAGCCGCGTCAAAATATACTGGGACAGTATTGGGAAGTTGAAGTTGAAAGGAGACTTTTAAGACAAGAGTTTGATCATTTTCAAGGTTCTAATTGTTTTGTTGTTGTTGGAAGCCAGGACATTTATTTTACTAAAAAACAATATTTAGAGGAAAACTTTAAATAATAAAAGATCATTTTTACTGCATCTAATAAATGGAATTCGACAAGAGCCAGACATTTTATTACTGCCTTATATTTTAGGTAAAAAAAAAGTATAAAGTGTGCGTCTGATTTTTTAATATCAATGGACATGTGTGTTCTATAGAGACAAAATTCTAACAGGAAAAAAAAGCACAAGATGTCGGAAAATGTTTACTGCATCACATTAAGTAACAAGGACAGTTACCGTAGGGCAGACAACATATTTCCTTATAAAGTCTGATTTTCTAAATGTGTTTGTGCTTGAACAGCCCTACAGAAATAGAAGTTGTGGAGATACAACTTATGCAGCGTTGACAAATATTAGGGCCTACAGGGTTAAAAAAAAAAAAAAAGAAGAAGGAAAAAAAAAATCACAGGCAACCAAAATCAGTTTTTATCTCAGGGCCAGAGTCTGTACTACACTGTGGGCCACTTGTGATTTCACCACGAGCTAGTGTAATGCAACCAGCCATGCATTAGCATTGGCCCTGCAGTGAGAGCAGCTCTTAGGATCCTGTCACCCAAACTTACCATATAACAAATTCACAAGCGCCCAGACACACACATGCAAATATGAAAAAGCAGCTTGTTTGCTAAAGTGAACAGGCAGAGACGCTCCTCTGTGACCCACAAATCTAAACTGCTGTTGCTCACACGCACACACAAACACACTCACAGAAAATACACGCCGACTCTGCTCAGACCATTGTCACTTCCTCAGCCTCCCCTGGTCAAACACAGAGCCTGTTTTTGTAGCAGGGACAGCCCCTCCACATGACATAAAAGATTGTATCTCCCTGTTAAAGCAGCCGTCCATGTCTCCCTTACCACTTAAAGAGGGGCCTGAGCTAGCACACAAAGTTCAACAACTGTGAAGAAGGAACTATTAAAGAGGACACACAAAGCAGTGACCTTGACTGACAAGTGCTCTTCATTCTGGCCATAAACAGCAGTGGGGCCTGATAAGTGTTCATCGGTGCGGGGAGTAATGACCTATCCGTCAGCAGCGGTTGGGCTGTGTGAGGTAGTATAAATGGAACATACATAATGTACAGCAATAATACCAGCACGCTCACAGCCTAATGTATTATCATTATTCTTGGGGACTAGGGTTTTCCCCCTCCCCTAACCCTGGGTAGTGTGCCACAGCAAGGCCGGTAAATGCCTTCCGGCCGCGATAATTTCACTCTAATCTTTGTTCCATATTATAATTTTCATGGACAGAAATACACCAGGAAGCAACGGCACATTTCTATCAAGGGCTAAACAGAACACAGGCCATAACCACAGGTTTTATGTGACCCATTCTTAGTGCACCAGTCAATTTATGATAAGAATGGAGAAAGCTGTAAATTAATGTGTGATGGCCCATCTCAAACAACATCATTACGTGCCTGCTGCGGGCGGCTCCATCCATGGGAAGCATTCTCACCCTGCTCTAAAGGAGATTGCTGAATATTACAGTCAAATAACTAAACACACACTAAATGTTACCAAAGCATCAAATACAGTTTGGGAGACAAAGGTAATCAAACAGTGTAAGAATGAGTCAGAACTGTGAAAACTGCTGGTGTTTACTGCAATACCTACATACTTACTGTAAAGGAAAGTAAATAAGGAATATACATGTGCAGGCAGCGCATCTGTAGGTGACCTTACTTCAGTCATTTTATACTCTGATAAGGGAAAAAAATTAATATATTTTCATGCTCTGTTTATATTGTCCTGGAGTCACTTTTTCACATTAATAATCTTTTTAAAAGAAAACTGTTTTTCACATTAATAATCTTTTTAAAAGAGAGGAAAGAAAAAGCACCAAAACTGTTTCTTTAGCATCGTAAACACTGTGAAACTAGTGTTGGATGTTTAATCCCAACCTCGTCCATTCAGGCCAATAAAATGTACGATGTTTAAAGGAGCTGTAATATTTGATTTTTTTTATGAGGGTGTGTGTGTGTGCTGCACCAATAAAGGATGTTGATGGGCATGCTAAAAAAAAAATAACACAGTTTATGTCATACGTGTAAAATTATCTCCCAAATCTATTTCCTGTCCTCTCCTGTGCAGGATGAGTGACTGATAAACTATGGTGGTAAAATTGTGGAAGATTTTTGTAGAAATTTTAAACATATAATGTTTAATAAAATGTTCTTCTGTTTCATGACAAATTAAAATCTAAACAGGTTTAAAATATTTTACTGGTAAAAAAGTGAAAATGCTGTTAAATCCAAGGGCTTAAAATTACCAATAATATTTACTTAAGTATTATGTTTTCTCTTGTTGTTTTAATAGTTGAAAAGGTGTTTAACTATTGATAAAACAATGCATGATCATATATTATTGTATTTACTGTATTTTACCATATATATTTTTTTAAGAATATTTAAAATACAATTCTTTCAGGGTGAACAAAAACAGATATATTTTCTGGAAATATTTAATAATCCATATATTTTAACAACTTGCTACAACTACAAACATTTAGATTCTAATTATTAAAATGTAGTTATACTAAACTATGCTAAGCCACAAAAAAATTAAACTATTCTAAATCAGCTAAACTAAAAATGTAAAACGACACTAACCCCTGGTCTTGTTAATCAAAACAAAGATCTAAAATACAAAGAAAAGCAAAAAAAAAAGAAATAACTAGCTTTGCTAAGCTGAGCTGTTATTGACACTGACACTAATGATAAGGTCCCATTAGGGCCCAAAGCTGTGTCATTACAGTATGTGCCGCTTTATTTTTGTCTCCTTTCTCACTGACACCACAAAACACCGTTATCAAAAACTCTCCCACATCCTGTGAACGATAAAAAAAATATATCACATCCCAAAATAAGACGCTCAGTGCTAGTGATGGTTGATTCAGTCTGGACCCTACACTGGTTGTGGTGAGAGTAATCATGTAACACCATTAATTAACAGGCATCTCTGAGGCCTCCCACACACATACTGTATCAAAGTCACAGCCAGTGTCTTCATCCAAAACTCCACACGTCTGCAGGAACGAGGCAGTGTTACTATACAAACTAACATTCTTTATAACCTACTACAGCGTCTTGTTGGCATTTAATGCTTCCAGAGAACAAATGTAATATCAGTTATCATTCAAACGTACAGTGATCACATTGTAGTAAACAATAGAATTGTTGGATGACGCTGATATTATTTTTATTGTATCCAAAACGTGGCACTCCCTTCTATCTTATCTCTCCCAGGTATCCCTATGGAGGATGAAGGATGCCTCCGGAGCTGGGAGACAGTAATCTCCCCCGTGGAGGTCAAATCTAACATGGCAGGTTAGTGTCTATGGAGATTGACAGCCTGGAGAAATACTGCTGCTGGGCACCCACAACACACAGTGACAGCAAACACCTCCCAGGAAAAAGGCTGGTTACCAAGCCTTAGAGAGCGACTGTCAGAGGGCGACTGTTGTCAGAGCTGCCGCAGACTCCGCGCTGACACACTGTGTCAACCTTTCTTTATCGTATCCAAGTCATCTCAATCATGTGAACGCTATACGCTCCAACCTCCAACCAACAGATCTTCATCAGAACCAAGGGCAGAAAATCTTTACTGTTTCCAAGTCCCTACCTGTCACAGGCTCTGGATCAAAAGAAGAGCTGTAATAGTTGTTGTTTTATAGGAAGATCAACAACTGAATATTTATTTATTTATCTTAAATTCCATGGATTTTATCTATTATTTGAGTAGTTATTATATCCATAAAAAACAAGGCCAATGTTGCATCATTAATTTCGTTTTTGTTTTATCAACCATTGTTATACAATGTAAAAAAACCTATGAAAAAAAATTAAAAACAATAAAATAAATAAGTATTAATATTTCAACTAAATTAAGAACAGTTAATAGAGTGGTCATTTAATCACTTCTTTGGCTAGTCATTACAGGCCGAACTTTATTTTTCTACATAAATAATTGTTTGATATCTAAACCAATCGTTATCGTAATAATTATCTTGTTTGTTTAAATCAGAATGTCAGCTTTTCATTGCGACTATTTTCTAGCTTTTTTGCTAACTTTTGCAAAAACAGACAGCAGGTCATTCTAGATGACTTCCTACTTTACCTGCATTTATATCACATCCATGTTGTTTATTGTGTTTCTGGAGGAACTGTGATGCAGTTATCACATCCATGTTGTTTATTGTGTTTCTCTGTGATGCAGTTGCAGCAGCAGTTCACTAATTGCATGAAATATGTTATCTTACAGGCTTGTGCTGCCTGCCTTTCATAAACAAAGGCTGACAGATCATGCCCTAAACCAGTGACCCTGCTGTGAGCATATGCACTAATGCAAGGTCACACTAGAGACTGGCCACATGAGGAGAGAACAGCCATCCACTTTGCCTGGCGAGACCAACACAGATGCAAACTACTGATGAAGCCATTACTTCCTACTGTAACGTGTCAGGGTGTAAAACAGGTCCTGGTTTTCATTAGCAGTTGTAATAAAAGATGCATCTATGACACGGAGGATTTTCATTTATTCTGGGTGGAGAGGAGAGGGATGATAAAGGGATATGCCAAAAATCTGCTGTATACACTCAAAGTCAAGGAGGCTTTGTTGGCTCCCACAGTGCTCAGCTGTGTGCAGAACCATAGCAACCCCTGATTTTCATAATGGCAGTTGGCCATCTTTAAATCACAGATCTGCACACAATACCAGGCATAAACAACAGTGGCTGTCACATTTAACAGCAAGACCGACTACAATAGCTTGAAAATACACTGGAGTACGACTGCTGAACACTGCTTAGAATAAATAGTAGTAAAATATTTTACATTTGTTTGATATTTACCTCTCCTTAACATAATAGGATCCAATTTAGAAAAAAAATACAGCAAGGATTTTTTTAACCTATTAGAGAAATATTTCAAAAGCTTGACCTAACTGTAAGTTTACATTTGGTCAGGTGACACAAGGCTGGTAGTTTTTAGGCACAATGGCTGCGTTGTTAGAAGGAAAACGAGAGGTTGAAAACCCAAAGAACACTGCCCCTACAGTCGAACTGGACAAACTGGTATAGATATAGAGCATGTAGAACTTTGAACCTGGTGAGGATCGTCTCCCAACTTGATATTTTAGAAATTTAAAAATAGCATGATTATATCCAGATGAATTTAGTAGGTCTCAAACCTCAGTATAGACATGCTGCACTGGGACATGATGGACATGAAGGGGTGTTGATATGCAGTAAGAAGAGAACAGACAGACAGACAGACGTACAGTCAGACGCTGTTCCCCCCTCATCCCTGCGTTTGCCCTTTTGCATGCTCCCTCCTCACCTCCAGAGCTGTCACTGTCTTGTCAGAACCAATCAAAGGATGCCACGCTGTCTGCCAGCCATGTACCGGTTTGGACAGGATGACATCAAATTTCTGGTGCTACGTGTCAAGGACCATATGAAAACAGATGTCCTCATTACTGGTCCACTGGTGGATTAGAATATCTACTGACCTTTTTGACAAAAGAAAAAATGGTCTAAGAAAATCTGGCTTCTTTCCAGTTGGATCTTTAATAATATATAATATATTTCCAAATGTGGCAACGACTTCACTGAAATGTTTGGACACAGACAACAAATGGAGTCAATGCAACGATTAAAAAAGGCAAAAGACCCGACTACAGTGTAACCAAGGATGACAAAAGTGTCTTCATTGAACGGGACAGATCGCTGTTTGTCTGACTTAATCTGTTGGTCTCCTTCAGCTTCACAAGTCCTTCAAAAGCTGCAGATTCCACATGTGTGAATAAAGAAAGAGGAACTTTTTTAAAAAAAGACAAAACCCTGGATTCCTTGTTTTACATATAACACACACACACACACTGTGCAGGGTTTATCTATTAGCTTTAAACGTCTCCTTCATTGCTCTCCCTCCCTGAGCCCTTTCTGGTCATCAGCCTCTGACAAAAGACCGCAGCCTGGAAAATCTGTCGACTGTCACTTTCATTGATTAGCAGTACAACTCTGAGAGGGTGATGAGCTTCAACTGAGGCCGACCGTTGAAAGGTGATAAACTGCCTGGTTTGAAGAGTAGGACCCTGACAATAAACCTGCTGCCGCAGTTTTGCCCCCTCGACTCAAAAGCACGCCGCAATACATTCATTTGCTCATGCTCCGCGATCTTTTTATTTGGATCTAACTTTCCACTCCGCCCACTTCTTTCACCGTGAAGTCCCGGCACAAAGCAGAGCTCAGTTATCATTGTGCTTGATCTGAATTTTATTTAGAGCTCCATATGCTTCTCCAGCCTCCTCTCAAAGCCTGGTGCCGGTGCAGGGCTTTCTATGGCCCGTTAACCATTAAAAGAGGGGCCTTCCTGCCACCACACTGTCTATTGTGCGTCTGGAGGTTACGAGACAAAAGTGTGAAATCATGAATGAGTGTCTGGCAGTCTATAGGAGGTTTCAGAGTCTATACCTGCTGCAGTTAACACTTCTAGTCAGGAAAGAGCTGCTTTGTTTGTTGCCATGTTTTTGTTTGTACAATTTTCAGGATTCAGGGATTTGAAAACACAACTCTCCAAAGGAGAAAAAACCTGCAGAGCTGCTTCTGTGAACATGTGTGTTTGTCCTTCTGTCTTACAGGTAATGCAACTAAATACCAATATCATCTGCACAACGCAGAAACTCAAACAACTCCCAGAAAGCGACACGCTTCTCAGAAAATCTCCAGGGACTTCTGAGAATACGCATGTCCCCCACACTTTCTCCCCTGGAAGCAGCCAGAGATGTGTCTCTCAGTCTCCAGGTCCCCCCTTAGTGACAATTTGTCCACATCAGAGAACCATCAAGCCTAACGAGATCTGACTCGTGACACATAGATGGGGAGGGGCTGGGCACGGGCAGTGCGAGCGCTGGGTGCCTGCCTGCCCTCAGGCTACAGAAAAACGCCATGCTCAGACTGGCGTGTGAGAGAACACAACTGCTTTCTGCTAAGCTCTTCTTTACCACCATAAGCTGCACCAGCCCACATCACAGGGCAGCTACACGGGCACCATACAATAAAGAGAATTGTTATTCTGTACTCACAACAACAGCAAAAAGGAGAAATGTGTTAGCATACTGTTAACAAGCTGATTCGAGGCACATAAAAATTAAATATCCACACCCAGAATGTTTCAAAACCATCCATCTGCTGGTTCAAACAACAATAAACTTCAGAGTACAATGAACAGAGCTTCATTGAACTTCTTGCCGCAAAAGATAAAAAGGCTTAAGTTTGCAGACAGACTTGAGGAGCCTGTGACTAAAGAGCAAATCATGTGAGAAAAGCTTTGCATTGTGACACAAAGAACAGGCCCCATCAGCTCCTCCGTCTATTCAGCAGTGGTGCAATACAATCCCACACACATGAAGTGCTGGCCAACATTTTCTTTGGAGCCTCCAGGCAACTTCTGTCGTCCATAACGGCCAGAAGTTTCACCAGTTTGGTCGAATATCACACTGATGTCAGTGAAATAAGCCAACACAATGTGGCATCATGATTCTGACAGCGGCTTGAAACTCTTAAAACATTAAAAGAAAAAAAATGTTAATGATATTATACCACTGACATATGCTGACATCGTGTCGGTCGGGATAAGACACACATCATTTATTCCTCTGCGCTGCTTGACCTTGTATCATCAAAAAGTCACAGTCTTTCTGTTCCGGTCAAGTGCATCAGCCACACAAATGTATGCATTTGGGTCATGTGGTCACTGTGACCCTACAACATAACAGGCAGACAAAGGGGCAAACATGTCAAGGGCTTC
Organism: Cynoglossus semilaevis; assembly: GCF_000523025.1. Taxonomy (NCBI): domain Eukaryota; kingdom Metazoa; phylum Chordata; class Actinopteri; order Pleuronectiformes; family Cynoglossidae; genus Cynoglossus; species Cynoglossus semilaevis. The sequence continues at coordinate 9,090,500 of NC_024309.1, read as the reverse complement.
ATTTAATAAACATCAAATGACTGATATGTAGGTATAATTATATAGTTGTACTCACTTTATAGATAAATGATTTATTGTTCAGGGAATTATATTTGCCCTTGGTAATAACCCTTTTGCTGTGACCATCACCACACTGTAGATTTAAACACCTTAGTGATGACATCACTAAGGTGCTAGGCTGCAGCCAGGGATCGGAGTAAACTGCACTGTAAAAAAAAAAAAAAATCAAACTTTCAAACAAGTGTCTTTTCTGGCAGTATTTTTGTATCTTTACTGAAGAAGTTTAAAAATGGTTTCCTTTAACTAACACTAGTGGTTCAAAATGTGAAGTACAACTCATTTGCATGGACAGTGAAAGCATACAGTAGAGGGTTTGACTCCCAGGTTTAGCATTAAAACAGTACCTACAGTGTAGGTTTTGCTACGAATCCAGCGAGAGGCTTCATGGTATTCATCGGTTTTTGGACTTTTCAACTTTTTAGTTTAGTTCGATGTAATCACACTTTAACATAACTAATCAGTCAAAATGGCTCACAATGCTCTTTTAAACTCTACTGGCCAGTTTGTCTTCCACCTGCTGTCTTTTTTTCATACTTCCACTCTCCTTGCAGTCTCTCATCCCCGCTGGCGGCTCTCACCTAACTCTCCCAGCCCTCTGGCCCTCATCCATGGCTTTGGCTCATGACAACCTCACCCAGTGAGCTACAGATTGGCCCCCGTACAATGTCCTAGATCCTCATTCACCGACACAGTGCCCACCAGCCACACACCTTTTCTCTTTCTTCACCTCTCTCCCCTTCACATCTCTTCAGTCCACTTCTTTGTTGTTTCCTTCCCTCTCACATTTTCTCTTTTTGTTTCTTCTCCCCGTCTCCAATCATTTTATTTTGCTGCTGTGACTCTTGACTCTTTCTGGCAACCTGGAGGTGACTGCTGGGGCTGACAACAGAAACCATCTCCTGCTTTATTCCAGCACAAGGTAGGATGAGCGGGACGAGCCAGAGCTCACAAAGCCACTGCCGAGCTAAACAAAGGTTGTGTGCTCCATCATTCAAACCGAGGCCACTCCGACAGCTGCCTCCGCCACGCTCACACTGACAAACGGCCAGAAAAACAGATGGTTTGTGCATTCATGACCAGTTTAGTGGAAGCCCAGGAGTCACCCCCATTCAAGGGGAGGGTTTTTGTCAGCCATTCTATAATAAAGCTCTTCAGTCTGGTAGAAAATTAGAAATGCATTTTAAAATTGTCCCTTAATTATTGAGGTCATCCCCGTCCCATGGAGCAGAGAGGAATGAGCTGAGGCACTGGCTTTGTGACACATGACTGATCTGAAAGGATGGGCTGCCTCATTTCCTTTTTAAAGTCCTGCCAACACATTAACATATATTTGTCAGTGGCTTCTGAAAAGCAGATGCACTGAGTTTTGGAAGCAAACTATCCTCCGAGGCCAGAAAGTTCATCATCTCAACATCTGATCAATACAGGTGATGACAACATATACTTCAATACACCAAAAATAAAAAGCTCAAAGCAACCCAAAATACTGTTTTCAGTATTCTGTCCCAACCTCTAACACGTTTGTTCTTTTTATTTTTTTTAATCTTGTCATGTTAGTTTAAGAAATTCCGCCCCTCACTGTCAATAAAAGACAAATGAACACAAGTGTCAAACTCTGTCATTACACCAGCTCTCTTTTTTGATTAAACCAGGATTTGACCTGACCTGATTCTGGTTCTTCCCACTTCCTGGTACTCTGGACTTTGAACTCTGGGTAATTGCATTTAAACAATAAAAACCCATTAGTCGATTTGAATCTAGACAACAGTAGTTACAACATAAATGTCCAAGGAGTTTGTTGACTTTTTTTGTAAAAAAATAAAAATAAAAATAAATTGATAAATAAATAAGAAAGGAGTCATTGGAGAGAAAATATAATATATATAATTAAGTTCCACACTTTCTTTTAAGGTAAAATAGCAAACAAAGATGATTTTTGTTTTTAATTAATGCCATGCTAAGGAAGCCAAATTATGGAAAAATGATATAAAAAATAAAGTTGAACCACTTCCATCCTTACTCGTGGGCAGGGGTTAAAATGAAAATCTAGGATTACCTCATGACTGTCATATAATTAGAAAGGGCTAAGCAGCTTATTAAAACAACTGAGGTGTGACCCACGCTGGGCTCAGACCATCATCATCAACCTCTGGGCAAGAAAGAAAATTGTAGCTTTCACTCATTGTACGTTAAACAATCTTCCATGTTCTGAGGTACAGAATAAAACACAATACTTTTCACACAAATCAGCCAAAATAAAAAATAAAACAATACTTTTCACACAAATCAGCCAAAAAACTTTTTTTTAAAAACTGCTCAGAATGACACTCTAAACTCCCTTTGTCTGTTGTCACACTGAAGCAGCACAACTTCCAAAGACACGAGATTGTGTCTAACAATGTACAGAGGACAGCTGAGCAGATATGAATTAAAGATAACACGGCGCCACCACATGTCTGTCTCTGCCTGAAAACCATCTGGACGTTTAATATTACATCCTTGTCTACACTTTTCCCGCTGATCGGGATCAGAGTTTTCCGACAGGTCTGTTTGAAGCATCACACCCAGATGTGGCTGCTGAACTGTTGAGGTCTCACTCTGCTCCACAGCAGTCATGCAATGATCGTAAAAAAAAAAAGTTTGAGAAAAAAAAACGAGTGCCTTCAGTAAATTAATGAAGTAATGTTGACATTGTACTTCATGAATAAATTTCATGCTAACTACAAATTATAGGGGGTTATTTAAGGAGATTACTTGGTCAATGTTCCAGTAATGTTAGAGTACAACTGTATTATATTAGATGATAACAAGTAAAGAATTTAACTGTACCAAGAAAATGTTGAGGTAAAAAGAAACATCAGTTGGAAATTAAAGATTTTTTGTGATATTAATTAATTGTATGATGACCAACATTATTTATTAACATGTGAAATTAGCTTCGTCTGTGTTGCTTTTTAATGTCACACAGGATCAATACACGGGAGGCGAGCAGATCGTAACCACACTGTGGTCTAACATGTTGTGATCCTTATAATAATCATGTAAGCTCGGCGTCATTGCACTGGACTGGTAAAGTCAAATTAACATAATCATTGTCATCATTAGCATAATTCCTGAGCTAGTTTGTCGCTATTACTTACTGTAACGCACAGCGCAGTGGAGAAGCCCGACAGCATGTTACACACCACTGATAATGACCAATCACACGTCCTTATTGACCTGTGAGACACCCACATGGTTCAACAGAATACAAACAAGGACACACACGACAGTGATGTCACTGATGCAGAGAGAAACAAACACAAATATATGATTTCACTCCAGTTTAGTCTCTACCTAGAAATTCAGTTCATATTTAGCTCCAAAAAAAACAACTTTATTATTTGTACTTAATCAATGAACTAATCTTAGCTACAAAATCATTTTTGCAATAATGAAATTAAAGTTTTTTTCTTAAATAAATAAATCAAGGCTGTCAAAATAAACCAAGCTAATTTATTTCTGTGATTTATCAAATGAAAACTTTTAACATTTGGGGAGAATGATGTGCGATGTATAGCCAACAGTTCTACTGACTGCTCTTGTTGTGAGACATTGTTTATATAGATGTGAATTACACACACTGTAGGAAAGAGTTTTTGCAAATTGTTTTTGCCAAATATTTTGGAGTCAAGCTCGGCATCTGAACTGAAGTAGAAAATGTCAGTTCAGATGCCGAGTTTGTGTCAGACCAGTTTCACAATGGAGAAAAAAAAAAACTTTTTTAACATAACTAGTTATGCTGATTTATCTCCATTAGTCATGATTATCGTCATCGTTAATAACCTGAAACGACTCTGTGATTAATCAGATTAAAGAGTAGAGTTTAATGGTTTGACAACACTGAGATAAATCTAACCACTGCAAGGCCAAAAAAAGTGGTGTGTGTGTGTGTGTGTGCCAAGAGTCCAGGGTGTACCCCGCCCTCACTGATAGTGGTGGTTGGCCAAAGCCCCCCGACTCCACCCCAGAACCCTGAGAAGTGGCAGAGAATGAATATGTAATCCAAAAACCCATTCACTGAGAGACAAGAAACTTTCACCTCTGGACATTTACGTCTCAGAACAACAACACTGAATGTATCTGAATCACAAACATTAGCCTTTGTTGTTAGCCTTGTTTAGATGTGGCTAAGCTCAGTTTCCCACCACGACCCCCCAACCTCCCCCACCTCTGCATTCCATGTGTTTAATTAATGACACTCATTGACCCCTAATTATTCTAACTGTTACAGTGGTAACTACTACATCCTAGAAACATGCTGGTAGTTTTAAACATTTTACCAGTTTAACATTTATTTTATTGTCTCCTTTTGAGGAAAAAAATCTCCATAAAACATATTTGAAGTAACAACATAAATCATTATCATTTAGTCAAATTAAAACATGAAAAATTAGGTTCCGTTTTTGATGACTATTCAAACTATTGGTCCTAAAAATTACTGACACTGGTGGATATGATTCTCAATATGAGAGATATAAGAGTGAACACACACACACACACACACTAACACTATTAAAGTTGACTCTACAGGCCTGGGATTTGTTTCCACCTAAGCACTGCCCTCCACTGACTGTCCAGGGAAGTGCATACAGTTACTGTGCCATTACCACTGCTCAAGGTCCTTACGTTTTCAGAAACAAGTAGGACCTGGACATTTTATTCAACAGATTTCTAACAGATTTATCAGTTGTCCAGGGTGACAGGTCCGATGAACGTACCCCCTCACCCCTCACCACCCCCAACCTTCTGTACTGGGCCCGTCTCCTCTCCAGTGCCATTTGTTGTTGGACTGCACCCCTCTGGCAGCGGAGAGGACTCACTTCCTCAGAACATGATGTGGGAGGTGTTCAAAGATAGACACTGACAGAAATCTGCTGCTGTTGCCAAAAGCGGAGACATATCTGTGGCAGGAGAGACTTTGAGGCGAACGTGACTCCATGAAGTAGATGTAGCAAATGTGTGAATATAGACGAAAAATAGCAATCAGATTAAATAAATACGAGCTAAAGGTGGGTATAAACAACTTTGAAAAAAAGCCACATTGTGTTGCTTCCTTCCACACAAAGTTATTTTCCAGCACTGAAAACTGCACCACTTTGCCAGCATAGCCTTTTGGTAAAAATTTTTAGTGGTGTTGTTGTCATTTTAAGCTCAACCATCTGGTAACGACATGTTACTCAAGTTTGTTTTCCAGCCAAAGATGGACTATTTTTCATCTTGTGCTTTGAGGACTGTGCAGCTAGAGCTGAGGAACAAGCTGCTACTGCGAGATTCAAGCCACAAACACCGAGAGCATCTCAGCAGAGTTCATTTAACTCCATCTAGACTCCAATCATCACTGGTGAGTGCCATCAGCTCCTGCTATGATATACAGTGCAGACCCCGTCAAGGTGATTTCTCTCTGCTCGGCCCCTTTTTCCAACAACTCTCACCATGGCCATCACACACAGCTGCTGCGTGCTGGTCCCTCCCAAATTAATACCCGCCAGTGAAACCGTGACCCACAGACGACAGCCCCGACCTGCTGTCCCAGAGCTCCTCCACTGATCCACCCACCAGAGCACCAGTCCACCACATCCGAAGACACCACAAGGACAACAGTAACTGAGAATGAGGAATAAATAGATACAAAAATTGAAAAGAGTAATTTTGTTTGAGATACAATTGTCAAACTCAAAAATATTAGAATGTCTGAAAAGCTGATGTCAAATTTACAAAGTGTCATGTCTGAAAAGCTGATGTCAAATTTACAAATTTACAAAGTGCTTTAATTAATGCACAATGTATTTATCTATACTTTAGATAAATACATTTTTAATCTTTTTCCATTTTACAGTATCATAAAAATATATATGTTCTGACTTTGAGAATATACTGGGAGAAGAAAATAAAGTCCTGATTAAACTCAGGAACAATCAAAACAGAATGCCAAACTTCATCTCATTTAATTAAAAGAATTTTATAATTTCTAAATTTAGAAATTTGACAAAGTCATCTGTTTTCTGTGTTTCAAATTTTTAACTTTTCACCAAAGAATTTGAGAGGAAACTTTTAATCTAAGAAGTTAGATAACACTTAACTTCAACCATGAATTTTGGGGGGAAAAGAAAATTGCATGTATTATCTATTTAGCTATTTTAGAGGTTTAATGTTGATATAAATTGACTTCAACAAAATAAAATATCAGTTAGAGAAACACAGGAAATACAAATTAATCTGTACTAAAAAAATGCAGGTACGACGTTCAGAGGACAAAAACATTTGCGCTCTGAAATATAAAGAAACTGTGAAAGCAAGAGGTTCTTCTTTGAATAAAAATAGTTTCCCATCTAATCCTACATTTTGTCTGGACTAATCACTACTGATCTCTGCAGTTATTAACAGGACGTTGGTGCGGTGGCCAGAAGGGAGCGGACGGCAGCCAGACTGCAGAAAAAGTGAGGAAACTGGAGAGACAATAATGGACCTTGTCTGTTCAGACACCAAATGGCTACTGCTTGGTTAGTTGTAAGCTCCATTTTGGGACCTTTGGTTCCCATATTTAATTAAAAATCCATTATCACCTCTTAGCAGTGGTGAGCAGCACTTCGGCCCAGAACATCAAGAGGTGTCGTCTGAAATGGTCGTAAATGGACAAATGACAGTTGTGTGCAACTTTGTGCTCTCTGAAAAGTAAAGTTGAAAAACAAAGGAAATGGAATGTTGCTCTCGCCTTACATCTAGTTATTTTCAACACCAGTGTGTACATTCAAAATGCATGTTGCCAGGCCTTGTGGCAGACCTCGCAGGCAAACTGTTGTTTAGGAGGTGCATTAATATTCAAAAGGTGATGCTGCCAAAGCACCTTGAGCAGATGCACACTGGCACACACTGGTGGCCTGAGTCACGAGCTGCAGAGACTACATTCAGAAACACGACGGGAAGACAAAAATATTAAGGTAGATGTATTGACAATAACAGCTGCAGGTAAAGAGAGAACAGAAGGTGAAAAAAAAAAAGAAGAAGAGTGGAGCGGAGTTCTCCTTTGCATCACGGCGTCGCTCTCCTCCATTGTTACCTCCACGAGTGCGGCCAGGCCCCAGCTCCCCTGGCAGAAGCTAAGTGGCTTGCTGGCATATGGTGTTACCTCCATTTGAGTGCTAAAAGCTGGATATTGTTTTTGTGCAGCAGATGTTGGCGGGCATGGCAAAAGGCACAGCTGACTGGGCTGCACAGCTGGGAACGGTGTGTGTGTGTATGTGTGTGTGACCCACATACAGGGGGTGCAGTAGGCATCTGAGGGCCACAACTTTAATGGAGATTGGAGAGACATGGTTATGAAGTTTGTCCCTCTGTTGCCCTTACACGGATGAGGGTGGATTATGAGGCCAGTGTATTTCTTTGCAGCACATTTTCTGCAGGAATGATAGTTATGAAGCTCTTCAAACACTGGAGTTAGGAATATGGTGAACTATAATGTCTCACTCAGAGTACTGGGTCTTCAAAGCCTGCCGTTCAGAAACACAGCATTAAAACATTAGGCATAATCAAACACAGACTTCATTTGTATGATCACTTTGATTTGGAGATTCGGAGTTAGTGATAATCATAGCTGCACAGAAAAAAAACAAACAATTCTGCTCACTGTTCGAATATATTTTTTTTTAAAAGTATGTAACACTTAACAGGAACTGCATGGAGTTAATGAAAAATAGAAAGCAGGGTGCTGAAAAGTCCTGACCGATTCTTTCAAACCCAGCAACGCCTCGATGCCAAAAATGGACAAATGAAGATTATGCTGAGATTATAAGAAGGATGCCAAAGCCATTATCCAGTCTACTTTGACAAATGTTGTGCCTTTCTCTGAGCAGATGGGACCTAGAGTTTGGGTGGGGAAGCAGGCAGTGTATCCTTCACCCAGTTGGCTGGAAGAGAACGGGATAAACAGCGAGCGGGGACGCTGTCAAGACTCCCCAGCACGGCGTGTAATTTTGTGTTTGAGAGCTGATCTTCATCAAACACATTCAATTTGCCGTTTGATGGAAAGTGAAGTGTTAATCCGACGAATAAAACAATAAAAACTGGTCAAAACCACTCCGTGTTATCACAGCTGCCGCTGTAAAGATGCGTGCATGTACGTTAAATAGACCATTTATAGTGTTTGTGGGGCATCAGCCGCTCTTCTGTCAATCAGCAGCAGCTGATGGCCACAGATTAGGCTGAGCACTTTGGCTTCAGCCACTTAATTATGAGAGTGTTAAATGCCGTATGTTGTGTGTGGAGGGCAAAAACAAACCAGAGGCTGCAATAAAGGCCGTTTCCCCTGGTGAAAATGGATTAGAATAGCCTGTCACTCAGCAGGGTCACACGGAGCACAGGCTCTACTTAAAAAGTCATTTGGAAAATTCAAAATGCCCCCAGTAGGACCTGCAGTTGGGGAAGGCTAAATATAATAACAAATAATACCCACAGACGCCTTCAGGCGACCAACGTTTTCTTTTGAGGTTTTTTTTTTTTTAATCTGGATTCAGAGTGCGTGCCTCACGCCGACCTCTAACCGAGCGCCTATTAATTAATGAACAAGCGGACTCCGTGACTGCACACTGATTAAACTCCCACTCAGACAAAAAGGTAAAATGTGGGCAGCACCTTGACGTGCACCTCACCAGTGGGAACTGTTTCCATCATGTGGCAGGGTTTTTTCAAAATCTTGCCAGGAGCTTTCTGCAGGCATTGTATAAACAATCATCTCCCAATAAGTGATGATGCCCATTTCAATATTTACAATGCAGATGTTCTGTTTGAAGTTCCCTCCCAGAGCAGTGTGGGATTGAAACATCACCTGCAGCGAAAAAAAAAGAACGACAGAGACCAGATGAAAACAAGCTTCACGCAAAGTTGTCCGGGGACAGTGCAAAGGTAATTAACACACATTATCTTTGATTACTGCTGCATTTAGTTATCTTTGCATAAATTATTGTCTAAACAGAAGCCGGTGAGTTTGAGAAATCTGAATAAGTGCTAACACAAATAGTCTGTTGTGTATCTTTTTATTTCATTCTACAAAACAACAGACTCCAGAAACTGGAAGTCAGTCTCTAATGGTCTGATCTTTCGCTAATTATAAATCTCCTCCAGATTTATTAGATCAAAATGGTCTGACCTCGGGGGAGTGAAGATGTCAGCATTTCAGACAGAGATGCAAAAATGTACCTAGAAAATATTTATTTATCAAAAAGCATTGCCACATTTATCCTCAACTGCTCACATCGGTCCTACACAGTTTAAAGTCTCTTTGGGATTTCTGACTCCAGTGCAAAAAAAAAACAACCTGTTTGACCAAAAACCAGTCGACTATTTATCAGCTGAAAGAGTCTGATGAAACAAGGTGTAATGTTAGTTGAAGCTGTGGGGGTCGCGTGACTCAGGCGACCACCTGGAGAATTCTTCAGTTAGATCATACAGATGAAATGATACATATCTGACACCAGGCCAAGAAGCTGCATAATCTGAGCAGAATAGGGAGATTATGTCTGCTTTACTGAGCACTGCTGCTCTTCATCCAGTCTGGGAGGACCAGACTGGATGGACAGCAGGGCTTTGACAGAGGTTATGAATACTGATCAGACCACATCAGTGACAGACACTGCTGGCTGTTGAAAGCCTGAGGGACTTGGAGATAACAGAGGATAGATAGACAGCTATGCCTGTGAACGAGCTGGTCTCTTCACACGTGTAGGTGAAATAAAAATATGTTGGAATGATGGAAAAGGCTTAAGAAATAAAGGAATTCTCTAATGATCTTTAAAATAATACATGGTTTGATTCAGATATTAATTTTGCTCACTAATAATGAATCAGTTAGAATCACCAAGTCAGCAAATCCTCACGCAAGAAAAGACTTCTGAATAGAGTTCAGTCTGCTGTGTTAAGAGTGACATGCTGATCCCAGAGCTGCCGTCTGAGTCAGCCGCACATGACCATCAGACTCAAACTCTCCTCAGTCATAAAGGCTGTTACTGTTACTGTCTTTGAAACACATTGTTTGTGTGCTCTTTAGCACAGCATTTGAAAAACTGAAACTGTCAAAAGTGATCAGAGAAATCAGATTACACAAGAATATATGCAAACTATGTTTAAGGAGAGAGTAGAAATGTTGAAAAATGTTACTAAATGTTGCCATTTTTTAAAATAACTGTAACTAGCCAGAAATGTTATGTCCTGTGTTGGTAAAAAAAAAAAGTTATAAAAATGAAAATGTTATTCAGATTAATTGAAATTTCTTAACATGCATATTATTATAAAACGTAATTATTATATGATTACTATAAAACAATACCCCCCCGACTAAAGCCAGGTCCACATCTTTTCACACAAACAAAGGCAGTCCTGCACTACATCTGTGTCAGTCCACTCATCCCATCATATCTACTCTGCTGCTCCCAGCCATCAGAAATGACGAGCCTTCACCTGAGTTGACAGGTGACCGTCCCGAGGCCGCGCAGCACCCAACGGGGGAGCCTTAACCTGCCAACTATCTGTCAGTCCCCCAAAACCAGCTCTGTCATGTCATCTCCGCCACGCCAATCACCATGACACATTAAGTTTGTGTCAGGAAGCAGTGTCGGAGATTACACTCTCGCACGACGTTGCCCTGAGCGAATATAAAAATCAGATTATTAAAATAAGACGGCGGTGTTGGTGTAAATAGTGGCAGGTCACATGAAAGTAATCACAAAAAGGAACAGTTCTGTTGTTTAATATGAATCAAGGGCCATGGACTTTCCTTACAGCTATGGACAATGACAGTTCAATCAGTACCCATTAGTCACATTCATTAAGGTTTCATGTAACTATGTCACATATTGTACAAGTGGAACATAAAAAATGTCTGTCATTCCAACGGTTTTCATCATTCCGTCCTCAGACTTCTGCTTAAACAGCCTATTTTCGATGACGGCAGCTGATGGTTTGACCAAATTATCAACCAATTGGACCTTGGGGCAATATTTAAAGTTAGAAAAAAGTTCTTAAATCACATTAATGACGGTTTAAAATAAACTCTTTCCTAACAGTCCCATCTGCTGCTGCATTAAAATCAGTTACTGGTTTTAATGCGGCGCCTGATGGCTGGTCGTCCTCCATTGTTTATCGTGAATGCAGCTTTGGTAAATTTCTCTGTTGTCCTTCATTTCGGAGATTCATTTCAGCAGTGGTAAAGGTTGCACTGACCTAGGCCTGCAATCACAGATTTTTGAGCATTAGAAGGGGGGGAGCGGTCTGTGCCATATGGCTAACGATCCCAATAATAAATCAATTGCAGGCAGCCTGTCATAATTTATCCGAGAAATTATGAATTTTTCCATTCACCACTTTTCGGTAAGTTGTCACAGCATTCCAGGACCTCGTTTGAAAAGTGGCAACGAGGCAAGAAGGCAGAGATCAAACCAACTGTGAGGTTTTTACATTGGACTCATCATGAAGCATTGATTGATTGAAGCCCTGTAATCAGGCGACGCTTTTCCCCCCACATATGTAAATGAGTAACCTTTAGGAGGGCTCCGAGTGGCAGCAGTGGCAGATGGGCAGTAACTGTAATGGGTTGGAGGTTGGCTTGAATAAATATCCCATGGTCTGGAACTCACCTAATCTCTACAGTGTCCTACTGGACTCCATGGCAGTCCACAAATGAAAAAGGTTAAGAAGACAACATCTTTCTTACTTTTTTTTATTTCCTATAATTAAATACACTACTTTACTTTTGCAAATATATTTGGTTTACAGACAGAATGTGATTCATTTGGATTTTAGTGTTCAATTAATGAAATTGGTATCTGTGGAAGAAGTACCTAATTTATAAAATTCATTAAAGATAATAAGTAGTATTTCAAATATGATATGTTATCTTGATAAAAATTACTTGTTCGGGGGCAATGACCTTCAGATGTTCAGCCAGGGGTCACTACAGAACAGTGACGTGTGGTGAGGTCCATAGCTGGTGAGGCACTGACTGAATCTGGAGTCAGATTTACAACTGTAAGAACCAAAAAGAGTATCTAACTATTCACTATTCATCCAACAGCATGAACCTGGTACCTTACACCAACACAAACATATACACAGGAACACATTTGTCCTACAAAGAATGTTTCTTTTATAGAAATTGACAGACAACCCTTCTGGTGTCTAAGAAATTCAAATTTACTGCAAACAAATTAAAGTACAGAGATGAGTGCAGCACAAATTTAATTTTGACCTTCAGGGAAAAAACTTCAGTTGTTTTTCAAACTTTAAATTCTGGTGCTTTAATCAAAGGTTGTCCATCAATTTGTCTCAAGTCTCTGTAGCCACACTTGAGGAGATGCACAAAGACGGTGTGGTCTCAGTGGTACTTAAAATACTTCAGTCAAAAGAACAAAACAAAAAGGTGAGCGATTCTGTGGACGAGGAAAATTTACCACAACAAAAATGACAGCATGATGGAGGAAAGAGTTAAGCAAAGAATGAAAAAAAAACACAAAACATTGAGGTCACCCTGTTCTTACTCTGAGAAAGTGGCAGCCTGCAGAGAAAATGAAAAGTGCCCTGCACAGACTCAGACCCCACTGAGCGGCAGACATGGAAATGTCCATTTTCCCTCGCAGTCTTAAATAATCATGACAGCCAGTAGCTTCTTGCTACCAAAAGTGAGTGATTAGTATTATCGTTTAAATTGTAATTTGGCACTTAATTAAAGTGACCTTGGATTCTATTGCTGCATCTGTAAACGGGCAACCAGAGAGCCGTTCCATCTCTCAGCCGTCTGTGTGGCCCCCATCACTGGGGCCTGTTACAGGATTAAGTCACCCTGGTGACCAAACCAAATTAAGCAGCTGTCATCATCTACCTGCGGCTCACAGCTTAAGATGATCAACTTATGACCAGTCAGGGAGCAGAGCACAGCCTCTCTCTACCTGCTGCTATTATTATTTGGTGATTTATGATTAGTTTTCATGTCATCTTTGATTGTCACTGAAAAAGTTTGGGATTAACTGCACAAAATGATCAGTACTTACAGAATGTTGTTGTGTTTGTCAAAGACTCTGTGGCATTGTCGTTTCAAATCCAGTGGAGTGTATTAAACACTAACGTGGATCTGAGTGTGGAAATTGTTCGCTGTGTTCTCATCTCTCATAAAAGCGTGCTGAATGAATAATTTACTAGAAAAATGCTAATGTTTCAGATTCCTGGTGTGTAACCTTCTCTAAACATTGTAGTCTGGAAGGTGAAATCAGATGTGGCAGAGGTTAAACTGACGTAACCTCAAACACACTACCACTGCTCTCCGCTCAGGGATGCCAGGATGCTATGATACATATTTCATACTGCAAAGTGACATATAGAGTCACAATACACATGAATTATACAGGATCCCATACATGCACATACATATATATATATAAACTATAGCATAGGCAGTCAAAAGAACTTGCAGTACTGGTACTGCCAACAGGGGCACTGCAGGGACACTGGTTCGCTATCTCTTGTACTTTGCTAGCATCCAAGGAGTAATTTCTTTAGTTACCTTTGTGTCAATCACTTCATTCATCCAATCATATTAAACAACATTTATATAACAAGATATTTAAAGTGTTAAAAAGCTTAACAGCAAGAAAGGGTTCAGACTTCAGGCCACCTGATTGGCTTACATACAGTGGGTATGGTCAAGTAAACAATCCCAGCATAGTAGTGATGCATAGACTGTCTTTGGATAAATATCAAATGCAGCACCTGTCTGCAGCCTAACTCAACAACACTTGTGCTGAAGTCAAATGGTATTGTCTTTAAAGACGGACACTAAGTCTAGCAGACACTCTTTACTTCTTAAAGAATCTACAAAAACCTTAACAATGCTCTCAAACACACATGGACCATAGACTAGAGCAGAAGACAGTGTAGGTAAGAGTTGTGTGTGTGTGGTTGTGTGTGTATTTAATACAACATGGCTATTCAAAATGACAGCAGGTAAATTATATGTCAGCAAGGTCTCCATTTCAATCCTTGCATATTGTCACCAGACACTGATATAAAGCCTCTGTGAGTCGCTGCCTGATTCAGAGCTAACTGTTTTTGATTAAAACGTCAATAAGGCTGTGGGATCCCACAGTCTCCTGGGTCCTGCGCTGTGTCTCATCATCGCTACACATTTCCCCTCACCAGTGGGGTCCGGCTCATGACATGGACCGCCATTTATCTACTCAAAGGATCATGTCATGTAATAAGCCCCGTCTCCAGAGAGCATTTAGCCTGATAGGAGAAGCTGATTGGCACTAAAAAGGAACCTGAATCTCATTTGAGCTCCTGTAGCGGCAGGTGGCAACAAAGGTAAACAAAGTTCTTAGGAGATGAAGAGAGAGAGATACAGGGAGTGGGAATAAAATGAAGAGAGTGTACGCTTGTGTTTCACTATCAGCTGAACAGGTTAATGAAAATGTTTACATCACAGAAACAAGAGCCGGCAGAGATCAAATTATTAATCTCATTACCAGGATATAAACCAGTTAACAGATCATTTAAATTAGAATGTACACTGGGGTCAGAGTTTATAACATGTAAGACATGCTGATTCAAACAGGACAACAAACCTGAAATTGTTTAAATAACTAAAGTTTTTCAGAAATAACAAACAATTTGCACATAAATATCCAATAGTTTTAGCTCAGTCATCTCACTCACTGCAGAGGTGCTAGAGGAGGTTGATGTTTTGGTAGTCATGTTGTTAAAAGCTACTGATATCAGAGGTGCTAGAGGAGGTTGATGTTTTCACATGGTAGTCATGTTGTTAAACTGTCAGTTAAACTACTGATAATTTAAGGTCATCTGAGAGTAAATGTAAAACTGACCAGGAAAGCAGACATAAATGAAAACACAGATGTGTGTGACCTTCATTTGAGCTAAATGGTATAATTTGTGACATAAACAACTGTGGATGTAGTTTAAAACACTCACCCCAAAAAACAGGCAGGAACACCAGGCGTGTGTCTTGCTTGGCTTTGTTTGTCTGAGCCTGAAAGAGGGAGAGAAAAAAAAGAATGGAGAATACAGGATGGTCAGAGTCGGTGGCAGCTGTATCCACAGATGCTCATGTAAAAACATCCTTATTCACATGTTCCAATCCACTTGTTTGTTTCCTGGTAATTTAGCCCTTCAGCATAAAAAAACACGGCTTTGTTTTCATACTAACAAGGCAATTAGCAATCATTACAGCATCATTCTATTCTAGGCTGCCTACAGGCCATTATTGGTAATGATGCAACCTACTGATAGCTGATCGCTAATTCTTGTGTGTCTGTCTGTGTGAACACATGTACATCTGTTGGTTTATTCAAATAGGGGAACAGTTCACACAAAAAAGTTGCTGCTGTAATGAACCACAAGGATTTGTTGTGAAATAACATTTTAAATTGTGTATAACAGAAGTGTGTTAACCCTAAATATACACAAATATATATATATTTGTTTGTACAAAGGGTCAGAGCCACAGTCAGATATAGTCATAAGTAAAAAGGCAATAAGAATAATCTTAATAAGTGAGTATGTATATGAGTGTCTATTTTATGCGACATCATGCAGCAGTGGAAAACACATTCAAACTTAAATGTATACAGCATATGCTAAAATTAAAGCAACACCTTAAGACGTTCATCTTTGTGACGACATCAGCACACAGACTGATCTAGTGTGGCCTAGGTGTGATAAAAACTTCGCAATCACGCATTTTCTCCTACATGTGTGAATCTCCTAAAGCTAAATATAAGAATATGTACAGAAATGTGGTACATCACTATTACAGCAACGGTTCCAAATATTCAGAAAACATTCAAAATAGCCAACTGTTCCTGTTCATGGTCAAACACTAGATCTAATCCTGCTGGATTAAAGAAAATAATCTGCATTTTACAGAGAATAATCTCTCATTTCCTGCCACTTGTTCTGCCCTGTATTTGACAGTCACGGTCCCTGCTCTCTGGCCTCATTTCAAATGCAGGTTCATCTGGCTGCAGGACAGCATGGTCCTCACTGCAGAGTGGCCCAGCAAAGTCCCCAGGGTCAGGGCCCTCTGTTTAAGGTCCCCTGAGGGCCAGCCCCCTACACAGCGTACCTGCTTCGGTTCTTATGAGCAGTTATATCCGCCATATGTTATGCTGTAGGAAAGCAGATGCTGTTTCTCCATTTGTGAAATCAAGTTTTTGGAAAGCGGTCAGCAGTTGATGGCCAGAGTTGAGTCAGTCGTGAGTGTCCGGGGGAGAGAGGGAGGGCAGCGGGGAGGCAGCAGCCTCAGCTGTACCGCTCTTGTGTTCGCACTGCAAGGTGTGAATCTGAGTCCGATGTTCTCCCTGTGAGGATGTGCTGACATCTAAGAAGGAGAAGAAGAATGCCCTTATTGCCATTATACTTTCAGTACAACAAAATTGTAGCCGTTCCTAATACAGTGCAAGAAGCAGTATCAATGCAAGAAAGCAAGACCTCAGAGCAGGAGGGCTGTCATTACTAATGTGCTACATTTGCATTAGTCATTCAAACACGTTCAATAACAAGACGCGCACACACATACACACACCACGTCCTGATGTGGACCTGTCTTTAGCTGAGCAGCATCTTTGTCAGTCATTTCTACTGATGCTAATAGACAACAGATAGATGTAGTTGCATGTCACGACTGGACGTCAGTGGCGTCCTCTGACCCTGTACTCCATCACAACGTTCTACTTTGTCCGTGCACATCGCACCAACAGCAGCCTGGAAACTCTGACAACCCTGACACTTGTCAGTCCAACGCTCTCTGACAGTTTGGAGACCACAGCAGCAAGCACAACACCACATGTTACTGCAAAAGTTTTATTCACACACAGCAGCTTTCGTAGTGCCGCTGCATGCCGACATGCCAGAAGTGACACTCACAGAAGTCAAGGCACTTTTCAAGGCAGCAGAGAGCAATAATGTCAAACACCGAGAGCAATCTGTAGCACTAAGTGAAGCCTTGCAGGAATACTAGGTGAACAGGTCTGAAATAATATGACAAATATAAGATTTGTAATGCCAGTATATATTTATATATATATCATTTATATATTATTTTATATTTTTTTATATATAGATATATTATGGGAATAATAACATCACAATGAATGTATTGCTGACTTGAAGTGTAAAAGGTTAGATTTCACAGGATTACGTGTCAAGGCGCTGAACAACCGCAGTCACCGACTCCCTTCTGGCGACAAATTTCATTAACAAACCTGATGTATACAGCACGCGCAGACACAGTTCAAATGGAGGACATAAATCTAAGCCTGTGGGCTACTGCCGGCACATTACAACTAATCAACCGCTGTCCTTATACCCTTCTGGAAAAATCTTCCCCCTTCAGATGGGTGGGGGGAGGCTAAAGGAAAATATGATGTTTTATTTCTAATCAGCATAAATTACCAGCATCCATCAGGTGATCCTCAAATTAAAATCCTTATCTGACAAATCAATAGGGTCTGTGTGAGCTTCTACATGAATCAGTGTGATTTAATTCAATTACATCAAACCCAAAACTGCTTGGATTGACCGTGCTGACCTTCCGAGAAGATTCCTCAAGTCTCATCCGAAAAAGTTTTAATGAAGGCATCTGTTTGGGTGTTATTTGTTTTGTTTTTTTATTACTATTTATAATTGTAACCAGCTGAAGGTGGCAAATAAAAGAACATGTCATCCAAACGTATGTACATCCAGATCTCTGTTCATCTACGCCCACTCTCTCCACCACGTCACTCCTGTCCTCCAGAACCTCCACTGGCTCAGCATACCAGCATACATCAGTTCAAACTCCTGGCCCTCCCACACAATGTCCTGAACGATCAGGGCCCTGCCCACGTCTACAGTCTCCTCTAGTTCTTCAGTCCTCCTCGCTACCTCTGCTCCTCTGATGCCAACCTCCGTTCTTTACTACACCAGACCACCGACCAAACCCGGGGCAGTAAAGCCTTCTGTGTAGCCGCCCCCTCACTCGCTCCCCTACTGTAACTCCTCTGTGACTGTTCAGACTGTTCAACATTAAAAAAAAATATTGAAAAGTCATATCTGAAATTTCTAAAATAAAATGGATGTGTAGTTCTGATCCAACTGATGTTACAATATTAATTGTTGTATGATTTGAATCATTCAAATGTGTAAAAATAAATGCCATTTTTCTTTCCCAAAGCTGAAAAATTTCAAAGGAATTTAAAAGAAACTTAAGTGTAATATAAGAAAATTAATACATGTACAAATAATAAGGAAATATTCCCAATCCTGATTTTCTTTTTTTTTTTATGTGCCACAGAACTTATTATCACAACATTTCATCTTTTTAATTAAAGTTTCAGCAAATTAAAGCCCATACACTTAATATTGTTTAAATACAAATATTAATTGACCATTTCAATAAAATGTTTTGGTCAATACAATTAAATTTGGCTTAAACTATTGCAAATATTAATAAAATACAAACGTCTAGCCTTAACGGTTATATGTGCTGACATTTAATGTGTGGCTTGTCTTTTAAGCAGTTTTACTGCAGGTTCATTGTGTGTTTTTACCTACATTCATTCATTACTATAAATAACCTTTAGGTGACAGCAACAACGTACCTGTTTGTCAACTACAAACGTTTTCCACCAGGAACAGAAACAAACTTTGGAATCTCCATACATCCAGGACGCACCTGTGACGAAGAATGACAACGACAAGCCACGCCCACCTGTGCTCTCTTAAAGGTACAGAGGAAAATTCCACAGAAACTGATTCATTCCATTAATCCGTAATCGCTGTACTCTATAAATTAAATATAATAATATTAATAATTATAAATATTATAATGAATATATATTATATTATATATAATAGAAATATTTCATTATAATTATTATAACTATTATTGAATTATGAGTAAGTCGTTTAATACGGTATTTACTATTTTTATACACAAAAGATGGGAATATTACCTGTAAAACGAATCTAATGAATAATATTATGATTTTTTTTAGTTTAATGCTGCACAATATCTGAGTGGAATCTGAGTTGGAAGCAATCAAGGGATGACTGTCCGATGCCTGCCCTTTACGGCTGCTATTTTTGCATTGAAAAAAGAATTAAGATAGGTATAATAACCCATCCGACACCGGGATGGTTAAAAGTAATGAGACTAATATCAGAGTGCTTCTTAGCTGATTATTTTTTTAGATGATTTGTGCATCAAATATGGCAAATCGATAAGTGTGTCATGTCCAATTCCAGAAATTAATCTTTAACGTTGAGACATAAAGTCCTGAAAACATTTATCGAGGTAAAAAAGCATAATAACTGTGATTTAATCATGATTGTACATAATCCCATTTATATTAATAAAGTTAATAGTTCTACATGACCTACTCCATATTAGACAACCTCCATTAAATTTTAAAAAATGCCTCTAACTTTTATAACAGTAATGACTATTAAGGATCCAGCTGAAGAACATCATGGTCAATAGAAGCAGCGTTAATGTCCATCTTAAAGGTCAAAAAAGTCCTTGTGAGTCATCTCTGGCCTTACATTTATTTAATTGCCCTAATAACACCAATTCAATTTGGGATACATTTTTTCAATACTGTTATGTTAACCTTAATTGAGATGAGCAGAGCTGTGACATCCACGCAGCACAGCCAGACACTTGCTGGTCACAGATTTAAGAGCGGAGTCACAGAGCCAGCACACTATAGATATGAAACCTAAAAGCCCACTTTACTGTTTTTAATTCAACTTATGATACTAATTAGTGTAATTGATCTAATTATTAGTTAAAGTGCACATATTTAACATTGGTTAAAATGTTTAGAAGTGGATGATTAAGGGCACTCCAGGACACCTCTATAAAACATGGAGGGCAAAGAGGGACTACAATGGAACTTGTCCAATTAATCAAATAAGTGTGGCAATTAACTAAGTGAGTGCTTAAGGGCGGCAGCCCAGGAGAGGACAATCGATTTTCCCCGAAAGTACTTAGAGCCTCTCCTTTTATTAGGACTAAAGAGTAAATGGTGGAATGTCGGAATTCAAATATATAATGTGCAATAAAAGTGCAGGAGGTGTATTAATAACATGGACCAACCTAAGGTGTGCAGGGATGTTATATACTATACGTTGAAAAACGATTTGATCTGTTTTGGGACAAAAGAAATGTAACCAAGCTTCCCCTTGGTGAACAAACGTATACGTAAACCTTGTGGCAGGAAGAGCAAAGACAAGACACACAACCAATCAGACGGGCTTTGGAAGCAGCTCTCCCTGCCCAGATTAGTTTTATTGAACAGATGGCGTTTCAATTTTGAACTTTTGCACTGGTGCAAAAAAAGCTTGGAGAGTCAGGCTGTTTTTCTCACATCATTGACAGAAGCTGCGCATCAGATGAAGGGGATGTGTGAAATAGCATTCCCAAGCATTTCTGTCTCCGTGCTCAGGACACAAACACTCCGATACAGACAGGATGCGGAGGCCGGACCATGCTGCTCCATCAGATGGTAAAACAAAAAATCATCACAGGAGAGAAACTCAGAACCAGCTCTCGGCTGAATGTAAAGACACGTAAATGTTAACGTAAGTGGATGTTACATACTGATGAAGGACGGGCCACATACTGTAATATAAATACATAAAGCAAACAGTGAAACATCACAACATGCCAATATTTTAATCCTTTAAGAATCTTACTTTGTAGAGTCATTTTCCTTCAAAGCTTAACATGATCTGATCCTGTCCCTCCCCCACTTGCTTATTTTCTATATTGGGGTTTAACAGCAGCTGGTTAAAAATGCATTACTGCCCGATGGATTTTATTTTCAATGTTTATTACAGTATTTCGAACATTACTGGTATTTTTTTTCCCTTATGCTCCTTTAATAGATTTTTTATGTGCTTGTTTTGTTTTCCCGTGAAGCTTGTGGAGACCAGATAAAGTCACTTCATGGGCCAGATCCAACCCTGGCACCTCATGTTGTTGTTGTGGCCTGTACAACAAAGCTGATTTGCATGTGTGTGTGTGTGTGTGTGTGTGTGAAAGTGTAATTAAATGAACAGAAATTTGCGTCATGGTGGTCCTGTCATGTTAAAAGCACAATACCAGTGGCTTTACTAATGTCTCAACCACCATCAGTTCTTATTGCCCCACATTAGCAGCATCTTGTTCACATTTTCCCCCCAGTAGCATTTGCAGATCTGGCAGCCAACTCGCCCACGCCGGCACGAGTCGAGAGGACAACTGGAGAAAGATCACAGTTCAGGCTCAGTCAGACGTAAAAAATGGAAATCAGGCAGCGGACGGACGGACCGCTGTGTGTTACCCCTGTTTCTGCAAGCTGCCACAGTTTGACTGACAAACTGACTTTTGGAGGGGCTTGTGCCCATTCCAGTCAGAGTTTATTGAAGGTGATTTTGATCTCCTTCATGAGGCCACAGCAGTGGTGCTGCCATCTGTCACCTTGATTGCATGGCGGCCTCTCTAGGGGGAGCGCCATGGCTCCTGATCGTTTACAGATTGCGCTGCTTTCGCCTCCATAAGGGCCACATGCACAGGGCCAGATGGTGAGCATACACGCTTATTATGAGTCTTTATCTCTGTGCAGGAAGGAGTGGAACCATTAGGCCTCCCTCAGGATCTCCACTCCTCTCTGCAGCCATGCTGTTCCTCCACAAATACAGTTCTCTTCTTCAGCTGTCACTGGCCTACAACACACACACACACACAGGACCACTTGTGAAAAAATCTACTCAGGCCATGTGATGGTTGTGTTAATACATCTGCATACACACAAAGACAAATACACAAACATGCAAATGCACACACACACAGTAACACCTGTTTTGGAAGTGAAATGATGGGAGAACAGAGCATATGGCAAAAATGCAAGGTGGGCATGGGTGTCAGTGATGCACTGTCAAGGGTTATTGACATACACTGGCAATGTCAGGTCTTTATGCAATGTGTTGACGGTCTCCTGCCGAATCGTGGCAAAGGCGGCGCGAGCACACGCCCATTGATCAGCAATAATAAGTGCTTCTAAAGAGGCAACAGCATGTGGGCCTGGAAATTGTCAGGGTAAAATAATCAGAGCGCTATGCCGCGCTGCGCGATCGAGTCTGTGAGCACAAATGTCCACTCGTGCGTGAGTCTGATTCAAACAGATTCAGCCTGGTATGAGACATTGGCAGGAGGCCGTCGTCCCTATCTCTGACATATGTACTGCATGACCAGGAGGGTGAAGAGTATGTTCAGGATTAAAAAACGACATGTGTAACGTCACCACGCATTTGTCATGCTTTTTCGGAGCGTTATAAAGTTCGCTCGCCCTATCGCTGTGCACTTGTTTGTTAAATTGTCTGGTTTGTTTTATATGGAGGTGAAATGAAATTCGTAATTATTCGGGCGTTTACAGTGTAATGCCTTAATGAGCATTTACTAAGCTCTTCATGAGAGGTAATATCCCACTTGATCAGAGATTAACTCTGAGTATTTCCGTGCACGCTTTAATGCAAAAGACTTAACTGCTTGGAGCATGGCTTTATTTCTCTCAATTAAATGTAATCAAACGTTTGGATTCCCTCAGCAAACATGCGCTATTCAAGCATATAGCCCACGTAATGAAGGAGGAAACATCCTCCTGCACAAATAATGTCTCAAACTCTTCATCCAGCGGTGGCATTAACATAATTCCATATCATGAATAGCTAAAGAGCCATTAAATGGCTGTTTGTTTAGCGTAGAGAACGTGCTGACACCAATGGAACATTTCCTAAGAGCTCCATTGTCCTTTGCTGTCCCTAATTTCCTTTCCTGGGGCGATGCAGCAATGTGCTGCACTTTTAGGACAACAGCCGGTTTATCTGCTAGGGTGAGCCCCTCCGTCAGTCTCCAGCACGGTGCACAACGTGACATACTGTACGCCAGCCTGTGGTCGCATTTCAGCTCAGGGCAAAACGGAAACGCTCTGCAGCCCCAGATTGCAGCATCTTTTAAGTTAAACACAGTCAAAGAAGCCCGAATTATGAGTATAGACACACACAACCTTGAATAGTTTTCCCTCACCATCGGACCAATCCCATTCTGTCAATGTCTGTCACAGGGCAGCACATTTATAGGAGGAGTATGTTCACAAACATTACCTGCTGAAAGTCCATCAAAGAGTGCTGGACCGGCTAAGTGACCACACAGCACCGTGATGTCACCATGCCAAGCATGAAAATAATTGCTCATGAAAGAAGGTCATCGTGGCCTTCAGGGTGTGTACTGTACTGAGCAGCACCTGAACTGGACCCATTTGTAGATCGGTGGGGTACCATGAAAAATGCCACCAGCACTCGGGCCTCGCAGGCTTGTCACAGACTGAAGGTGTCACCCAAAAAACAGCAGTTACATTAACCTTGGTGGGATGTGACCAAACACTGCCTGCAGCAT
Organism: Cynoglossus semilaevis; assembly: GCF_000523025.1. Classification (NCBI taxonomy): domain Eukaryota; kingdom Metazoa; phylum Chordata; class Actinopteri; order Pleuronectiformes; family Cynoglossidae; genus Cynoglossus; species Cynoglossus semilaevis. Next base: position 9,066,925 of record NC_024309.1, on the reverse strand, counting down.
GCCAGCACAGGCCGACCCAGTCCTCTTCATGCTCTGCCTGGTCAAGTGAAAAGCTGGAGGAACTACATGTTGGAGAAACAAGTAGAGTTTGGTAAACATAGTAAAGACAGTCAGGACATAGACCTGATACAGAGGTTCTGCCCATTCCTCCTTTTGGAAAAACATACAGATGTTGTTAATTAACTGAAATTTGCCTGTTTTTTGCCCCTATGCAGGCTTGAAATACCACTGAAGGTGAGGTGAAACTTGAATTTTTATAATCAGAACACAACAGTGTTAACCACAATATTGACTAATAATCAAGGACATTACTGTTGTTCTAAAGTCGCCGTCAATAAGGCACTAAAATATCACACTTTTGTCATTGATTGTTATTGTTTATGTTGGGAACTAAATCTAAAGATTGTTAAAGACACGTTAGGTCAGAGTTAGCTTAACCAGAAGTGTAAACTAACTCATTTTCACTTTCACTACTGTACTGTATGCAATGAAAACAACTGTAGTTCTACTTCAAGCATCATGCAGATTAACTACCAGCCTTTGGCCCAAAAGGATCTTAACACACAGGGAACTGATATCAGTTACTTCCAAGTCGGTTCAGTGCAGAAATTTGATTTTCATCACAATGTGCCACCTATCTTTTCGGTGGGATTTGGTGGCCAAACCTCTTTATAATTAAAGAATCTATGCTAGACCTCACTGGAGACATACCATGGAAGAACACTAGAGCTGAGTTACTTAGAAGAATCTTTCTCCTGTTTGCCTTGGAATTAGCTCCCAAGCACACACAGGCACACACACACACACGTACAAAGCTGCCCAGCAGAACACACATACACTCACTCTCAACCTCTTTCACCCTTCTGCATCAATCTGTTCCCAAGCTGTTCCCACATTTTGGTGAATTTCCCAGGCTTATTCTTTGGCACAAGTGGATACTGGGGCTGATTACTTTAGCGTGAACCCATCAAGCCTGCCCACCATCTACAAACTGTGCACACTTTGTAGGAAAAAAAAAAAACAGCTGACATTCTCCTCGCATGGAGAGCCTCTGCAAGAAATAAGAAAAATAGTGCATTAGAGGATGCTAGATAAAACATTAGTTTAGGGAACATTTGCATAAACTGCACACATATATATATAAGCAATCCCAGTCTTCACAGCATCCACTCACTGTATATCTTTAATAAGGAACACCCAGAAGCAACAAATCCAAACCTCATTAAAGCATATAAATTCAAAATCTATTCTGGCACTCAATCCAATGCAGATTTTCTCCCTCTTTCTGTCTCATAAATTACAGTTCTGGTGCACTGTGCAAATATTACCAAGCTGTAAGACAGCTGTGCCCCATTAAAATGTGTTATGGTTGCTGATTTCCTACAGCACATGGTCATCGTGCCAAATCTACAGCCAGTAATTAGTGTAGATGAAATGTTTAATTGTGCCTTAATTTTGATAAAATTTATCTGTCACCCATCCTATAATCAGGCATTATGCTCACCAATCAACGTCAGCAGGATCAGGCAGGGAAACATCCACTAACCTGACAGATATGTCTAGATGTCAGGCCGGGCTCCAACTGCTTACCACCCGGAGACGGGACGGCGGAGCGTACGCCGAGTGCAGGCCTCCTTTTTATTACTGTCACAGATAATGCTGAGTGTCTCACTGCTCAGGTTACAAATTATGCAGTTTGATTGCCACACCGTAAATGGAAAGACTGTTCATATTCAATTTACTAGGCAGCGCAAGACACCATGGCTGTGCACGCAGCCTGTCTCGGTGCGAACAGACAACAAGATGGGACCATGTGGGTGATCTTGTCAGAATCACAGGACAACAGGAAGAAAGCATTCTGTGACAGATGGACGACAGGAGTGCAGGAGTGGGAGAAGGTCAAGATGGGAGACTCAAAGCCTTTTACACTGACTGGGAGAGAGTGTGCGATTTCTCCGGGTGCTAAACCGAGCAGTTCTGCCAAAGCACGGCTCAGGCAGATGAGAGGGGCCGCTTGTGGCTCTCCTGTGGGGATACTGAGACACAAGATGAGACTGTGGAGAAAGAACCCACTTATTATCTCTGACAGTGTGAGCTCATCTGAGACTGAGGCTGATGGGTAATGATGACGCACTGATTCGTCAGCAGCTGGAATTTTGGAAATTGTTAAACAGCACATAAATATAAACAGTTCTGTTCCTCTGCAGTTTCCTTCAGTCTGACTTTATCGTTAATGTTGCATTTTTTGCAAGTATATAATGTCAGAACACACTTGTAATGTGATACATGGAATTTATCTTTTTAGAGGATTTTTTTTTTCAATATTTCAAGCTGTTTTTCACCTGTAATGATTCAACCCTCTGTTTGCATTTTCTTTTCTTTTTTTCAAGTGGTCAGGACATTTGTTTTACACAGAGGGAAACAGAGCCAGGTAATGGAGTAATAATAATGTACAGCACATGCTCAGTCACGGGCATTCAAACTGTGGTTATAGCACCCCCTGCAGGGATGAGAGGGGGCGCTAGATGCTTTGTATTTAAATATTCATAGTGCAAACTCTAACTTTAAACTCATCGTCGTATGCAAATGACCGAGGATTCTAAGATAAAACATTTTAAATATACAATCTGAGAAACGCTGAACTGAAACAAAGCATATTTGTGCAGTAGCACTCAGTAAGGACAGCAGCCGTTATGCATATTTATGACTAATGCTGTCCATGGAAGAAGCCACCACCCCCCTCCCTGGGGGCATTATGGGTGATTATTGTCATCTCAGTGCAGCCAGTTATTCACCAACATGCACCGCATAAAACACATCATAACAAAGGGCCGAGACAGGAAATGAGATGTGGGGCAGAGCTCCAGGAGCAGAACCTCTCTAATCACAATGGCCAACTGTCACCCTCTGTATCCGCTCGTCTGCCACAGCTTTAAGCAGCAGTGTGGAAGGATTTCACCGCAAACTTTTGAGTGGATCTGCAGTGGTAGGACATCCTGCATAACATGTGGCACCCATGATAATTACGGCAGAATTAACACAGGCGGCTTTATGGCCCTTCTGCCACGAGGCATTGGCTGCCAGATAGACACAGGCCTCGTGTTTGAGCAGCATACTTGGGTCCAGACGCCCACCCGTCTCCAACACTTCTCACCACAACAACTGTTCTGGGGGAGAGGACCACTTTCAGCAGAGCTGCCTGTCACAAAACCTCTCTTTTCCTTTGCAGCAGAGTCTGAATAAATTGAGGACAGTTCTAGAAAACTGGCAAATTACAAACACAGAATGGCCAGAGGAATATGATTAGTGTTAGACTCAGTGGTTCAGTAGAGGATGAAAGCACAGAGGAAGACAGAGGAAGACAATACTGTTTACTGTTGTGTCCAAATCTGAACGCACACCAGTAGTTCTGATTTTTAAGTTCACAAAAACCCATAATGAAATTTCTTAATCAATTTTACTTTCACTGAAGATACAACCTGTGAGATCATTTGGAACCAGAACTGATGCTCGGAACAGAGGAGCATCTGATGACAGAACAGGAAATGAGGTTCATTTTGACTAAAGTTAATCACTAGACCCATCAAAGCCTTTCACATTTCTCTGTGAAGTGACACTACTAACGGAGGGACATCAATAAAAAAAACAGCCAGCCACCCTCTTGTCCTTGATTTCTTGGTTTCTGTTGTTGGATTAAAGGAAAAAAAAAATCACAATTTGCATTTTAGAACATGGTGATCAAACACAGTTGCCCTCCTTCTTTCGCATTTTCCTCTCAACAAATGAATCCGATTACAGGCCTTGGTGAGCGCCGGCTTCTCCTGGCCTTGTTGCACTGACAATATTTGAAGTTTCCTGCAGTAACTTCATTAGGCGTATTTTGTCCAGAATTAGTGGAGCGTGCTGAAAATTGCTAATGACAGATGTTTCTCCACACTGTCACACTCCTTGTATCATTTGATTTGGAAAGCAACATACGGCGTTCTGCTCCATCAGTATGTCACAGACTGTCTGCAAACAGCTGGTCATAACTCAGTTCAGTGAAAACCATTACTTTCCAATGAAGTGCTGGACATGGTCCAAATTGGGCTTTGGCATGACTTCAGCTTCACCCATGATGCAATGCAGCCCAGTGTTGCAGGTACACTTGGAGTAGGAGGGGGCAGGGGGTAGAGGGGGTGTACAGAACTTTACCAGTGTAAATGACACTGATAAGTGCTTTCACAAAGAGGTTAGTAGCATGTAGCACTCAGCAGTGAGAAAAAATAAGCTATACATCTGTTTAAAAATAATTCATTAGTTTTAATTGAAATAAATTAATTATAAACCACTTTGCAGTTGAGAAAAAAATCAAAGAGTTACTGAAACCATATGTTACTAAGAAATCAGAAAAACAAACAAAAATAATAATAACAAGTGTAATACTAAACAGTGAAGTAGCTTATTTTATTCTTTGGACCCAGAGGAATTTTCTCTGAAATTAAAAGCCATCTTTTAATTAGGCCTGATTTTCATAATTTTGTGTTTTGTTTTTTTTTATGATAATTCCGTAATAAAATAAAACAGTGCCATCATAAATAGAAATAATAAAAAAAAAGTTGTTTGAACCCTTTTGATAAAAAAGTTGCTAAAAGTTAAAACCCAAAGATGGGAAAAATTGAACTAGTCTGCCAAAATGTAACATATTATTCTATAAATACTGTAAACAATAATGGGTTTCCATTTATAGATTACCACTAATTTTAAGGCTATAAATCAGAGTTCAAGTAACAGTAAAATCTATTTATAATAATCAAATGAACGTTTACCCAAAAAGACAACTTTCAGTCAGGATAGAAAAAACAAACACCAAACACACAGTGTAGACAACTTTTAGTCAGGATAGAAAAAACATCAACACACAGCATAAAAAAATATTAAAACAACAAAAAAATGCAAATTATGATAAATTTAATATGACTGTGTCACTACATACTGACAGAGCCACAAACTGGCTAGCTTCAATTAGCTTAGCATACAGACGGCAAACAGCTTGGCTCTGTCAAAGGGTGACAAAAGCTGTGTACCAGCACCTCTAAAGCTCACAATTAACACATCATATTTCGGTGGCTCTAATTAAGAATATTATGTAGTAGGGCCAACTTTTAGTTAATATGAACGATTTAGAGAAAACCACTTTAGGATGGGGTTAGCAATTTAGCTTATCTCTTTGATTCAGGGTTTTTCAACATATAAAAAAAGTACAAACGACAACCCCTCTGTGCTCTGATTGAACTTTGTGTGTTTTATTTATTTTTTAATAATTCAAAAAATGTATGATGAAAAAAAGCAGACCTGGCACTCAGTTGTACGAACAATTCATGAACAATCAACACTCGCTGTAACTAAAAGGTGAATTTTGTTGGTTTTTGGACACAGAGCTCTGGCTACGAAGACGCTGCTGTGTGCCAGGACATCTCGCAGCTCAGCTGCAGCCTGCCTGCAGCAGAAGTGTCATCCACACCTCGCTCCATCTCTAAAGATAAGGCAGTAATGACGTTCCCTCGTCCTGGGCCTGCGGAGCCTCTCAGGGTGTTACGTGCTATTTGGCCTGAGCGGGAAAAGAGCTCAATATCAGAAAAGCACGTTGACAACGTATGCTAAATCAATTCTAAAAAAAAAAAAAACCCTTTCATGTCTGATTATTTAAGGGTCATTATTTGGTCTTGTTGTATCAAAATCACAAAGAAATCATCCAACTACTACTGGAAAAACCACAGGCCAAATAATAACTAATAATATTCTTGTGTTTGTATCTGCTCTTTTTTATACTGTAGCTATTTTATCTTCTTTTCTCCTTTTTTACCTTTTTTAACTTTTATCCTGTTTTTAAATTTCGTTTTTTACCTCTTCCTCATGTCATTCTCTGTCCTTTTTGCTGCTGCAAATTTCCTCAGCCTGGCATTAATCTAATGAAGTTTAATCTAATTTCCGTTATATTTTTAGGTTTGCTCCGACCTCATTGATCAATTATAGAAGTTCACTATAAAGCAGTTGGTCACATTTGTGTTGTTGTGAAAGTTAAATTTGATTTAATGATTATTTTGAGACATTTTCTCGTCCCTTTTTTTTAGTATCATTCTCTGACCTCTGTCAGTATCTGGTCCTTTGAATTCTCCACTGTCCCCAGAACTGTGCGTTAGTTCAGTAGCAAAACTGACAAAACAGAATGGAATTGGATTAATGGAGTGAAATGTGTGAACTCAGTTGTATGAAACAGTTTCTGTGGATGGTGGACGCTGCGGCTGTAAAGGCCAGCTCTCTCAATCACTGTAATAAGGCTGATCCCAGTCAGAGCTCTGACAGCTCAGACGTGAACATGTCCTGGTTCTACACTGCTCTCAGGTCAGTGCCACAGCACAGAGGACGAACAACAGACGTATCCAAAGATGACCTGTTATTAATGATAATTAAATAAGTAAACTGTTCACATGGTTTTGGTTAATTGTGGTTCAATACAAGAACAATACGTTTAAATATCAAAACCTTATTATTATGTAAAAGACGTTCTTCTCTGCAATATTGAGAAATGATTTTAAGGAAATTAGATTTAGATAAATTAAAATACTAAATAATGCTTCTTTTAATTCACACACAGTTTCAGTGAACTACCCAGTTTGCTCAACAACACTTCAGGGTCAATCACTGTTACACAAGTACAGTTTCTAAGTATTATTATTTTTAAAAAGACAGTAATTTTTTATTGGATATGCAGCGATTAGTTGAAAATTTAATTATTTTATGTATGCAATTAAAACATGCACCAGAAAGTTATTATAATCTAATGAAGTATATATATATACATATATACACATATATATACATATATATATATATGTATGTATATGCAAACATCTTTGGGTCACACGGAGGACACAGCACCTATATTCTCTGGGACATAAATGGTATCTCGTGTACCACTGTTGCTGTTCTTCCATTTATATTTGCTAACAACAAAATCACATGTGTGAGCACCGAAGAAAAGTGTGTATTGTTTCAATTCTAAGAAAACAACAAACAAACAAACAAACAGCCTCATTTTCCTTATAGTTACAGGCATGAGAGGCCGTCCGACTGCACTCAACAGCGTTATCTCATTATCTCCACTGGCGTTGTTATCAGACCATGAGCACGACAGTGGAACATCTTTAAGGAATATTGTCCCATTAAGCTGCTCACATGTCTGCCACAAGGACACAACCTCTTCATTTCCTGTATTAACGGCGGCTCCTGTGAAGTGCAGTAATGTGTGGTTTGTTGTTTAGTCATGAAGAAGTGGAGAAATGAAACATCATTTGTGTTTATCACGGTCGCGTGGCCACAAAATCTCTCCCTGCTTTTAATGGGATATTGTTTATTTGAGCCGTAAGGAAACGTCTCCTGAGCAATTATTCCTTTACACAGACACAAACGCGGCTCTCTGGCTTTAAAGGTGCTGCGTTCATGCAAAAAAATAAAGTGACAGCGCTAAAAGGCTAACACAACTAATTACTTTTAATAAAGGGGAGAGTTTAGCGTCTTGGTACGCCCATCCTCGTCTTGTACTCCCTGACCCAAAACTGACAATTGTGTTAATTAGATCTGATGAGGTTAGTTGACACAAATTTACGTTTAACCACATTAAAGTGAAAGGAGGAAGAACGTCGCCCTTGGAGTCATCAGCTCAATCAACACTAATGACTCTAATGCTTCTTTGAATTTAAAACGTATCACACTCTTAATGAGAGAAGGAAAAGGTGAAGGAGCAGCTCTGAGAGAGACGAGCGGCTTCTGTTTCTACACTTTTATTCTAGAGAAACGGTGTTTGAGCGTACGTTGACATGGGTATCGCATACTTTAAATAATCACATTTCACATTTTTACAGTATGTGTCATTACCTGCATGTATGCTGTGCTCTTTTACTTATTAGGCTTTTATGTGATTAATTACATTACTGACCTTGTCCCAGTTACAAGGCCAGAAGGAGAAATTGATTTATTAGCACATTATTGCTACAATAGGTAGCGATAATTCTTCCTTCACTACTGGGTTGTAATGAAGTCAGTTCAAGTTAATTCTATTTGTATTGTTCAAATTCACCAAAATACATTTTGCATTGAAGTACTGTTTGGAATAGAAAAAAACAACCACAAAAAAACACCATGTCACGGGGAGTGGAGGAGTCTAACACTCAGGTGACAGGAAAAAAATACTTAAAAAAAAAATAAAATTGCAGCCTTCTGCCTCAGTCATACACAAATATCTAAGAGTATAAAGTCTATGTCCTGTTAAACAGGCTGTTAAATGCTAACAGTAAAATATTTGTTTGAAATGCTAGCTGTGAGCAAGTTAGCCAAATGAGTTTTAAGAATTTTAATACTACTCCCATACACACATTGTTTTGGCCATAGTATATTCATTTAGATGAAGATTTTTTACCATCTTAACAGAATTTGTTCAATTGTTTGGCACTTTTTTTTTTGCTAGGCTAACATGTTTTTTTCTATTTATTGCTCTTTCCTTATTTTATTTCTTCATTGTTTTTAGATTTTATTTCTGTGAAACTGTGGAGTTCAGTGCAGACACGTATCCACTCTGGAAAGGTAATCTAGAAGCCAGTTGAGCCATGACAAATAGGGACAGCTGGCCTAATTGAATCATTTGAGCTAAGACAGCTCAACTTGGTTATACCCTCTGCAGCCCACACTGATATTAGTGCGGGAATCATTAGCCATGAAATCATGTCTGCTCTCTCTGACCGCATCCTTTATGACATGACAGTCAGCTCAGCCTGTCTCTCTCAGCGCAGCACCAAAAACAGCCCTTCATCATGAACAAGCAGAGGTGGGGCCAAACAGGAAGGGGCACTTACTCACACCTAACTGTTTGAACATACTTGCTGGAATAAAATACAAACATTTGACATTCAGTAATGTCAAAGGTCAAATGTAGTTTTATTTTGAAAGGCTTCTGTCTCTTTGGAGGTGAAACCGTTTGGTCGCTTCCTGTCACACTTGATAGAACCTAATGAGACGCATTAGCATTCATTCCTGAGGATCTTCTTTTGAATACAGCAATCAGGTGGGCATGGTGGCCGCCAGTGAGGGATCATGGGGTATCTTGGTGGAGAAAGAGAGGGGTACCACATGTTCGGAGAGCCCTCCCGCATTGCACCTCCCTTTTCTGTGGTCCCTCTCTGCAGGACACCCCTTCATGCCAGGTGGTGCCACAGGCATGAGCAGAGCTGAGCAGCCTGGAGCAGCAGAGAGACAGAAATATTCCCTCAGAGCACGGCTAATTTAAAATAACACTGAGGCTTCCAAAGAAAATGGGCGGTGGGGGGTAGTTTATGTTTAAACACTTGACCATGGGGTTCAGTGTTTGAGCCCCATGGTAAAATGGGTAAGTATACTATACAACATAAATGTTCTACTGTAAATGCCCCTAAAATGTGTCCGTCTGAGGCAGAAAGTGATCACAGCAAAAAGGCCCAGGTGATGCTGCGCTTGGTGCTCAGTAACGGTGAGCAAACATTTTTTTAGCTAGCAACTGATTTTGAATGGGTGAGAGCTGATCCTGTCTCTCTCCTAATGGCAGTTTCCATGGCTAAGCTGCATAAGTGCCCCCTACTGGTCGACAATTTCTTGCTCCAAAAACAGATGAAATCCGTCTTTAGTCTGAGTTTAAGGTGACTGGCCTCAGAAAGCAGGGTGACACACAAGGTGACAAAGTCAATGAATGGCCCATGTGTGCTGTGTAATAACAGACATCCATCCCAGAGTAAGGAGGCTTGGCTTAATGGAGCTCAGACTGGGGATACTGTGCAATGTTCAGGCCCATTTCCTTTCAACTCATATTCCATTGGGGTGGCATGACCCCAATGAGATGCCTGCTTTCCCCAGGTGGCAGTGAGCGATGCTCAACCACAGTGCCGGTGCAGGGGAGCGAGGAGACCCCTCTCTGCCCAATGGGCCGGGCTGGAACAACAGACGCCCACACCGACTTGCACATCTCTTATGCACACGTGCGCTCAGTTGCACTCCTCACGCCCTCAGGGGCCTTAGCCCACTTTCAAAGAAATTTTGACATGAGCAATTATTGAGTGTTAGCGAGTGACAGGTCTATTCCAGCTTCCAACAGGCGCACGGAGGAAGAAAAGAGCCGACAGTAGAACTACCAATCTGGTTAAGGCTGTGTGTCCTGAACTAAGTGAGTTTCATGTCTCCCTGTGTCTCTTCTTCACCCTGCAGGCTTTTTAGATGAGGGCGCTGCCTCTCACTGGATGTTTACACATCAGTAAGGTTCCCCGTCTCCTCCCCGCTCGGTCCTCTAAGGAACAGGCCTCTGTGTTGGGTGACAAGACAGTCTCTGGTCAAGCGTGAAAGAAAGTGGTTTTACAGCCCAATCCTGCAGACAGTGAGAAAACACTTCGGCTCCTGTGAAGAGGAGCTGTTTGTTCTGCTGTAAGAAAGTTTTTACCAACAAAAGTTCATGCTCAGAGACTCACAAGTACATCTTTTTTTTTTCATGCTTCGTGCAACTCTCTTGCACGGCCCGATCCTTTAATTAAAGCATTTTCTTTTTTCTCATTTGGATCAACTGTTAATCATATCATTTTTTCGGTGATTGTTTGCATGCAAACATCATCACGGCTCTTTAAACAGAACTTGGTAAATCTGAGTGCAGAAATAAAGAAGGCAGGAGCAGGAAGTCTGCTGTGTGGCAGACATGTTACACAAAACTGGTAATGAAGCATTGGCAGAAAGTGATAATTATTTTAATTAATGATAATGGTTTTAATGATTCAACATTTTGGCTAATTGATTATGATTGATTGCACATTACCAAACAAGGAAAGTGAATCAGGGAGGTAATCAGGGAGATGACAGCACAGGTCAACACTACAGCGTGACGGAACATACTCTACACATGCTAATCAGACCCTGAGAGACGGAGGGAGAGAGGCAGAGGGCAGATGGAGGGATGGAGTACAACAGAATGAATGGAATCTCCAGCAAAAATAGCAAAGAAAAAAAAACATTATTAAGAAGGAAAAGGGAAACTAAAACAAGGATGGAAATAAATGTGACACGTTATATCTGGCTGTTTGGGTCTGCTGTAAATTCTGGATGACTTAGGAAGCACTGAATTCAGATAATGGTGGTGTTTGCAATAAATGCAGAACGAAGTGGGAACAGAACTGTCACACATAAAAATTGTTACTGAGGGTAAAATATTCAATCACTTTTATTAATATCTGTTTCCTTATGTTTTTCCTCTTGTCTATGTAACTTATAGTCCATTTTCTTCATTTAAACACCAAAGCTATGTGAAGCCAGAGTCAAATTCCTCGTATGTGCTCAGACTGGGCCAATAAATGATCCTGATTCTGACCATTTGTTCATGCAACTCCACTCCTTCCTTCCTTTTTTTTTTACGTTTATTCGTTGAACCTTGGACATGAGGGTTTTTATCATCTTTATCTTCATCTGCTTGCCTCTCTCGGTGAATATTACATTTTATTTTACACAAAGTCAGAAATCATATTTTAAAGGACCTTGCTGTTGCATCCTGTCTGTCTCTTCACACTCGTCTACAGGGTCTTTGTGTCAGGGCTGAGCCTTCACAGTGTCCGTGTCCTCGTCGTACACTTTCACCCTCTGACCCGACCACGGAGCAATCAGTCTGCACATTAGACCAGAAGAGAAATCTCTCCTCGTCCACACTTGTCATAAGGATATATGTTGTTTTCAACAATCCTCCTCCGGTCACAGCTGCTATTGTCTGCTGAACGTCACCCTGCGAGAGCCTGACATGCAAATCTGTCTCTCGATTTGGCTTTTAAAAAATGCTGATAGGTGGAGAGATGGACTGCCCTCTGTCACCTCCTCCTGCCCCCCCACCTCCACCCCAACCTTCCTGCGTCTCACACTCTTACCCTCTAGATGATGGTCTCCTCGGAGAGGATGGAGTTTAATTAATGAAATGCATGATAATGTGATTTCTTTAATAGAATGACATAGTCTGATGGTGTTGTGTGATTATGATTAATACAGTACTTTGGTGGAAGAGAACATCAGCCAAGGGCTAATGAGGACCTTCTCTCTCCTGTTCCAGTCCTGGACACATTTCAGCTTTTCTGCCTTTGGGCGTCTGCACGGTGTCACCCTGTCACCGAGTCACTGACTGAGGTGTTTACTGAATGAACGCTGCTCTTCTTTGCTCCTCCTTTAGTCTGATTTATAAACTGACGACAACTCAACCAAAGAGACATTTTAACTGTACACTTTAATGAGCGGGACATGTCATCTGCCAATAATCACCATTTAAATCAGAGGCTCACATTTTCTTACCTTTACCTTTACCTAAGCTTATTGGCTAAATACTGGGCTACTGGGTAAATACAGTTTTAGTTAAAGTAAGTAAATATTTCTTATTTGGTTTTTTTGTTTGTTAGTTAAAGTAAGTAAATATTTCTTATCTGTTTTTTTGTTTGTGTTTTTTGTTGTTTTTTTTACATATTTTTCCTGATGGCTACTATGCTAAACTAACAAATCTAGCCTTAATCATTAGAAAGGAAACATTTTTCATAGCATTAAATAACTACAAAGGTTTGAAGACTACATAATCCTGAACCAACAACACAAATCGCACATTGTATTTGTTTACTCATCCTTCTTCTCCAGTACTTTAATTTAATTTATACAGTGTTTTTTTTACTATCCCTCTCATTAAATCTATTGTAAAAAAAGCAGCTGCTGTTTCCATTGTTGGTTGTAAACTCCATTCTCCTGTAAACATAAAGATGAATACCCTAAACTGATGCCACACGGTTCAGTATTTACCCTCCATTTGTAATGATCTTCAGGATCGGAGGTCCCAGCCTCCTCTTTCAGATGTAGACTGTTTAAGTGCAGTCGAGCATGCATCATATTATCCCGGAGGAGATTAATGTGCCTGAATGAATGAAGAGGGTAATGACGGAGTCATAGGTCACAGATTTGCCTTCATAAAGGGAGGCTGACTGCTTCATTTCTATGCAGTGTTTTCTTCAATTTTCACATAATGTGTGTAATTCTACCATATGGCTAGAAAACTTTTTCATTAGACCCCGTTATGTATTTAACCACCCGATATTAAACCCATACGAAGAATGTTCTGGAAACTAAAGTGTCACCGTTGGCAAGAGAAGAAGCCGCTGCTATCAAAGTAGATGAATTCTCCTTAGACGTAGCAGAAAAAAAAATTGGAAGCTTCCATCATCATCCACCTGCCTGAAGGTTGTTTGGAGGGCGAACGTGAAGCCAACGTCTGAAGAAACAGGAGGTTTGAAGGAAGTGCTTCCCCGCAACCGTTTGTCACTCTGATATGTGCTAAATGTGATAATTAATACTGTAATTTGACTAAACCCACTCTGCGAGGTCTGTAATTAAAACTGATGTACCTACTTAGCACGCCGAGCATCACAGGTGGGCCCAAATTAATCTGCAAATAGAGCTAAATTGCCTGTGCTTAGCATTTTCGTCAACGTCACTCACTTTCGGGGGGGAAATATCTGTAATTAATTCTGATATAACAAAGTCATAAATTTGGGGTTAAATGCAGCCTCGACAACAGACGCAATGACAGCACGAGACCTCGTCTAACCGTCCCAGATGGGATCCAAGATTCTGCTTTCTCCAGAGAACTTGGCCAAGACTTCCTCTGACAACAGCACGGGCCGACAAAGACAGGGGGAGATGTTCGCAGACAAACTTCTCTAACGTTCATTCCTCAGTCTTTTTCAGTTTACGGAAGATGGAAATTCTGGTTATGAAATAGGAAGTGAATGGGTGTGACCTGGAAGAAAGCCAAATGAATGAATGCATTTTGGTTTTGACTTACAGTGAAACAGAGCGAAACAAATGGATTTGGATTTTGTTATTATTCTGAAAAAATATTACAGTAAATAGGAGTAGTGTTAGAGTAGGTCAGTACCAGGACAAGATCTTCTTTCACTGGTCAATTATATGAATATATAAAAAAACATTTTTAAAACTGTTAGCTAACGTGCTACGTGTTCGAGCCCTACTGTTCAATCTGGGCCAAGCTAACGTTACTCAATATCTTTGTTTTCTTTTTTTTTTTTTGGAGTGGGATAATTGCAGGTTGCACTCACTTTACAGAAAATACAGATAATCAACATGTACAAAGATGCAAAATTACCATATATATAATATAAAATGTGCTGAAATTAAAAACTACCTCCACAAATGCATTGTTCTGTCAAGGTTTTTGATTAGTCTGTGGCGCCGAGCCGTAGACGGCGCGTCACTATTGTTGGGCAAAACTGGTCGATTAAACTGAACCACAGTCAAATCAACGTAATAATCTCGTCTTTATGAATATTTAATATGGTCATGGCAAATAAGGCGAGTAATTAGGAGTTTCCATAAATTAGCAAATTGTTATTTTATGTTAATGAGAGATCTTCAGTTTTGCCTCATGAATGATTTATAAATCAACAAAAAAGTTTAGCAGAGAGAGGACTGAAGAAGTCTGACGTCTGTGTGGAAGAAAGAGCCACAACGACCGCATTCCTATTGTTTCGCTCAGTTTGTCGCTGGATATTTATTACGACAGGTTCATGGTCGGATCAACGGACGAAGCTTCCGACTGTGGAGTCGTTCTGGGCGGAGAAGATGAGACTGGTGCGCAGGTAGAGAGAGCTATAAATGCTGGACAAATGTGAAGGAAACATGATGACATATTTGCACTAAAGACCCCAGGAGAGGGGTTAATACAGGGGGGGCGGGGGGTGGGGGGCAGTGAGACAGAAAACAAGAGCAAAACAAATCCATGATCTGGAACTGGGAGCGCAGCCACTCAGGAGGGATTAATGAGAAGTAGGAGGCTGTGAAATGATGTGGCCTTTGAGTGAGGAGAATGGCCCTAGTGGAGCATGGCCCTGAAATGAGGTGAGACAAACTTCACCTGATCCACAATTAACGGCATCGTGGGGATTGGGTGACGCCGGGTCACAGCGAGGAAGGGGAGGAGGGCGGGGGGAAATAAAAGTCACAATTCACTTTGTAGCAAATTATTGCCCTTTCTTTCAGAGAGGGCAACCATCGGTACGACAGAGTCAGTGAGGAGGAGAGAGGATTTTACACACCTGTCCCGAAATGTTTTTAAAAAAGAGACAGGGACAAGAACGAGGCGGCGGCTCGTTAGAAAGATTGATGTTTGATGAGGACAAACAGAAGCAGGGAATGAGACGATTAACCGTACAACAAAAACAGGAAAAGAAAGTGAAAGAAGGAAAGTGAGATGGGTCTGAGGAGCAGCGGTGTTACAGACTGGGAACACTTGTCTGCAAGGACAATCTCTGTGTGTTTTTGTTGTCCGCCCGCCGCCTTTATCTTTGTGTAATTCTCCGTCTGATGAAATGTGTTTAAAGAGATGAATTGGGATCGGAGGAGCCGTCCTGACATGATTATGAGGGATTCATCTGCAGCCATCTGCCACCGTTATGAAGGGGGGGAGGTGTGGGTGAGCTAGCAGAGAGACAAATAGAGAGAGAGAGTGAGAGAGAGAGAATGCAAGGCAGATGAAGAGAGGGAGGAACGCGCAGACCTTCTGTTCAGCGAGTGTGCCACAAACCCACCATTACCCAGGCCTCTGGCCTACACTTTCAACACGACCACGTGCTCTGCCCCAGAATCTGAAGGTGAGCTCAGGGTCTAATTAAGGAAACAGAAGTAGGTCATAAAACCTGTGCACCTATGATGCTTTTACACCACTCAGCAGCGCAATAAACGGCTCAAAGGCAGGAACTTTACACCACAACCAACGTCTGACCGTTCTGAATGAAGGCTCCAATCAAAGGGAAGTTAAAGCCGTTTATTTTTTTTCCCCAGATTTGTCCCAGATTGTTGAGGCAGAAACAGAGAATAGAGCTAAAAAACTGACAGAGGTTTGTTTTTAAAGAAGACAGTGACGTTGCTGATTCCCAAAGTGTGGTGCATGCTGGGGCACCACGCTGCTGCGTTCTTTTTGCCTCGTCAGGAGACAACGTTTTTTTTTTGTGACCAGTTCTCCCGCAAAACACGTACATATTAGGACTGATTGTGGTCACAGAGCTGGTTTGAGGTCAAGCGTAGTTGACCTTAATTGCGATACGGTGACGAAATTCAAACCGGTGCATCGTGTTTGGAGAAGATTCTTCCAGGTACCACTGCTTTTATATTCTCACTTGGAAATGACACCTACACACTACATCATATTCACACACCAGTTGGAGGACAGGCCACAGCAGATGGGTCTGTTGCTCATCACAATGTCCACTTGTTCTAAAGGGGAAGGCGGGGGCTCCAGACAGCACGTCTGAAGTTGTGTAATAGCCTTTAAGTGTCACAAACCAAAGTCACACATCGTCCTTTTTTGCTTTTTTTTCTCAGGTTTGGTTCCCTTCCCCTTTTTTAACGGAGAGATTGTTCACACTGTTTACCATTAAACTAGACTGCAGAATCTGAAGGGCTGAACAGAGGAATACGTTAAAGTGCTTCAAGACGGTATTTTTATTTTTAAAACAGCAAATAAAAAACATTAAAAGGTACCGACATAAAATCAACGCCTAAAGAAAATGTTCTTAAATTGAAAATCTGATTGATTTTTTTTTTTTTGCTATTTTAAAGGCTAACTTTGGTCAGCATTTGTTTATTGTTAGCAATCATTTCTAACAATTAGCTTTCTCTGGGCTAACTTTGGTTGTGTTTACACCTGTTTGTATTGTTAGGTTAAGCCTGGTGGAGCAACACCGTTACTGCAGGTCAAACATATAAGACGGCCACGGTTTACTCCAAGGCGTGCGACAGTTAGACCGCATATAAAACCATGATTTTATTATTATTCTTATTTGTCATCGCTAATCAAAATAAAAACATGTTGACACAAGATTATTTGATTGATAAAGAAGTCGGAGGCCCTTTTATTTGAGCCACTGACCCCCAAAGTGTTCCTCGCCCCTGACTTTCAGTCATCAATGTTTTTCTGCCATTTTTAATTTGGATTTTTTTTTCTTTACTGACAGCTGTGTCTGATCCATCCGTGGAAAATAACTTCTCTTCCCCGTCGTAACAAAGCACCTTTTTCATTATGCCCACTGTATGACTGAGCCATCACTTCATATTACAGGTCAGTGTTGCGGTGCTTAATTATGTGGCGGCTGCTGGAGGCTCCTAATAACCTGTCATTGAGGGGAATTTGAATGTCACACCATATTGTTGGGCCCTAATGGCAGCGGGCAGATCCACTGATGAGCCGTTTTGGGACAATTACAGAGGATATTCAAATCACAGGTCTGCAGAACACCTGACATGGGCCCACCAATGGCGTGCACGTGAACACACACACACACACACACTTGTTGTATCCTGACCCTGGAACACACCACCCCCACGTCCCCTGCCACATAAAGCAGCCGCCCCTCCTCCTCCTCCTCCTCCTCCTCCTCCTCTGCCGCTGAAACTCTTTAACTGGAGCCTGATCGTTTTTATTATCCTCCTAATCCAGATATCAGCGATTTCATCAGGCCAGGAAGATATGCATATCATGAATTATTTTGACACTGGGACCTTTTAATTTTCGCCGGCAATATTTCATCTCACCAATCAGTGCCTGGAGTGGTTGTCGCCCAGCGGACGAGTCTGTGTCACAGGACGAGGCTCCTCTGGTGGACCCAAATCATCCAGGGACAATAATGAGCTATGGCCACAATTATCAGCTCTCTGGGCACATACGTACGTGTGTGTGTGTGTGTGTGTGATTGCAAGAATCTCATCTATGTCTCATACCACCATGCTGCTGCTACTACTACTGATATTGGTGTTTATATAAAAAGAAATTGTTGACGATGATGATGATGATGGTAGTGACTAGTGTTATGATGAAGATGAGGCTCATGATCAGGTTGAGAAGATGATGATGATGATGATGTTTAGAATGAGAGGATAACGATAGTAGTGATGGTGATGAAAAGGGTTATGATGACGATGAGGAGGATGATGATGATGACAAGGAGGGGCATCATAAGGATGATGATAAGAATACAGATGAAGAGGACGATGATGAGGAGGAGGATATTGATGAAAGTGAGGAGGACAACGATGATGACGATGATAATTAACGTGAGGGTCAGAGTGATGAGAACGACGGCGTCATCAATGATGAGAATGATAATGAGGATAATGGTGTGGAAAATACTGAGGATGTGATGAAGATGAAGATGAAGACCAAGATGATTAGAACAAAAATGACACTGATCGCAGTGATGAACATGATGATGATGATGATAGAGATGAGGAAGATGCTGATGATGAATATTTTGAAGGTGAAATGTTGTTTTATTAAATTACGTACTAAATATATCTTCAATATCATTAGATTATGGATGAAGGAAATTAAATAATGATTTGCAGCAGAATCAACACAGAGATCAGTCACTACTGAAATATTTCACCGTTCAGTGAGTTATAGATCAAGTCATTCCTTCTTTCTCTGACTTCACACCTCTTCACATGTCACAGTCCACCATCAGACGCTGCCTTAAAACCCGGACTTCAGTTCATGTTCAGTTTGTAATTACTGAACTAACGATCCAGTCAGCTCTGTGGAAATGAGCTCACCGGCCACAACCACGATTAACAAGCCAGAGAAACGTACTGGCCTGAAAAAATGTGTTGTTTCACGCAGAGCAGAGTCAAACAGCAGTACTTAAAAACCCGCAGCACCAAGTCCGACTCTGTCAGTTAATACTCTGCGTCTCGACTCAGCTCCCTGTGGAGCAGGTATGACGAGGGGCTCGTGCAGTCAGTCCCTGACCTTCCCTCATCTGGGACGTTGACCCCTGGTATAAAGAGAGACATTACATCTCATTACACAACAACACAGCTCCGCTTTGGTCCAAATGGAGAAAAATGTCTCAATTAAATCTTCACCCCTGAAGAGTTATGGCCGTCCCTGTAGCGCTGATCCCTACACCTGCACATCCTGAAAAGTTATTTGACATAAATTGCAGGAGTCACATCATTTACCGCCACACTCTGAGCGGGATTTACGGCTAATCCCATTGACTGGGAGCTGAACCACCAATAAAATTCCTCGAGCCTAGGGGGCAGAGACGCACCTACCCCACCTCCCATCAGGCCTTTCTCTCTCTGCACAGATTAGCCATGCAAACACACAGGTGGTGGTAGTGTGTGTGCGAAGGGGGGGTTCTGTCAACACATTCCTGAACGTACATGCAACTGAGGCCCAGGCTGGATGAGGACGAGGACTGTGCAAAAAAAAAACCCACATCCTCACTGTGTTTTATATGATGAGTGTCTCTAGTGGACATGTGAGAGAAACGTATTCTATTGTGGAATTCTGTCTTTGCGTTTGGAAAGATGATAAAATGATCTTCACATTTTTTTAGATGTGATGGATTTAGGATTCAGGAAAACTGTGAAAACCTGATCCTGGAATTTTAATAATTGTTACTTCACACTGATCAGTTTGGCACGGCTCGCAACATTTCTAAATAGTTCTTGACTAATTAATAAGTCAGTAAATCAACAAATATTGATAAATCTTTACTAACAAATGTTTGTTTGATAATTACAGCTATATTAATATATCTTTAAGACTGGATCTGATCTCACCAAAGTAAAAACAAAAAAAAAATTAAATTTGTTTTTCAGCTATTTCTATAACACACATGTTGAATTAATGTATTGACATAAATGTTAGAGAATTAGCATGAGAGGGCATGAAATAAAATCCAAAATATATAGGCAAAAAAGATTTAGGAAGTAAATTCAATTCAATTAATGCTGAGATTTCAGATATTCCTGAACATCAAATGTAAAAAGTCTATGGTGCTGCACATGAGGAGGTCTGTAAATTACCCAGAGCCCAGGTGTGATGAATAATTACCTCATGATCTGAATTAATTAATTGACATTTTTTGTGAGGAAGTGAAGATTAAACAATCCTGATACCTTCAGTACTTCAATATGGTTGGAGCAGTGAAGGCCTCCACTCCCTCTGGGCACCGTGCATCACAGAGAGCTCACAGCAGCAGCAGCAGCAGCAGCAGCGGTGGTGGTGGTGATGGTGGCTGCAGGGCCTCCAGCTGGGGCTGGCTGCTGCCTCTGCTCGTCTGCACCAGCACCGGGGCCAAGGGGGAGGTGGTGGACGAGCGACAGAATTGCCCCGGGGCATCTCACTTCTGCAGCAGTAAAGAAAACTGAAATGCTCTCTCTCTCTCTCTCTGTGCTTCTGTCTCTACAAAGAGCGGCTGCTCCCCTCAGAGGGACAAATTTGGCATTGAAGTGAAAAGTCTGAAAAAAGTCCCGATTTGACACAGAATCATTAGAACCTAACAATAAGTCACATAAGTCAATAAAGAAATAAAAACCAGCAGATACATTTGATTTTGAGTTTATATTTGTTTGTTCGCAGAGTGTTTGGGAATCTACAGTACATTATATTACAATTGATGACAGGTGACGTCTGTACATGTGACATGGAGGAGGACTCTTTTTGTAGTTCCTGGTCCGCCCGGTGACAGCAGCTGAATCCAAGGGACACTTACACTTTAACACTCAATGCAGTGCACAGATTAAAAACGTGTTGTTTTATGTAGTATGAGCCGAGAGGACAAGACAGGACGACAGTTCAGGGATGGACTGTGTGCAAATGGACGAATCGTTTTTAATACTGACGGTCTTGGATTATATTGGTTCAAGCTGTCATATTTATCTGCTGCTTCCCAACTGTGGTGAGTTCAAACAATGCCAAAAAAACAAAACAAACCAAAAAAAAAAAAAAATCAATTATTGCTTTTTCCAGAGAACTGCACCGACCGTCCAATCGCATCAGTTTGACCTCAAATGACTGTGACGTCTCTGCACGGATGGAAACAATGAAAATGACTTGGTCAGCATCGTGTAATGAACGTTCCTGACACCCGTGTGAGTTAGTCACATGACTGTAGTAGCAAAAACAAACACTGAAACTGTAACAGTGGTGACATCATGTGAAGGTAAGTTTTAGCAAAAGATGAGGGAAAAAAAATTCTTATGCCTGAGACTCAGGCACCATTTACAAAATGTACATAACCACGCCCTTAGTCAATACTACTGATGAGACTGTACTGCTGTGTGTGCGGGTGGGTGTGTGTGTGTGTACACTAGTGATGATCTTTGCTAAAAAAGGACACTGCTGCCAAAACTAACAACTGATAAGAAGCGGGTCTGAAACCCTGTAAAACCTGGGCAGAAGTTCAGAAACTTAACAGGTTTGTCTTCTTTGTGCTGATCTAAAACTACAGAGAACCGTAATGCTGAGAGTAGAGAGGTAGCCTCCAACGAAATCTGTGCAATTAACACAAGGAGCTGTCGGGCAATTCCCGCCGCCACCAACACTGCAGGACAACGTCTGACTCTCGATGTACTAAAAATATCAATCTGGGGAGTCCTGAAAAAAACCCAGCCAACTCCAGTTTCTGCACGCAACAGTCTTCTCAGTGTGGCCCAGGGGCGGAATGGGCCGCAGCCTTGTGCTGGTGTCTACTTTTTCTATTTCTACTGAACGAATAAGCCACAGGTGAAACAGCAAAACTGTGACACTCAGCAACTCTCAAATCATCTGAATCAACAGCGAATAAATTATAATTACAATGTGATGGCAAATAAAGGCACACACATACACGACAACCGCAAAGCTAGGCATCAGGCTAAAGAAAAAGAAACAAAATGGCACAAAAGATTTAAAGCATGCTTAAAAATATCTGATGATGGGCAAAAAGTAGAATCTGTATTTTGGAAAGTTTTAGAAAAATGTTAGTATTGGAAAGAATTACATGTTTAGATAACAAGGCTGGAGAAACTGAGACAAAAAAACAAACAAACAACCTCCCATTTCTATGTATCATCAACCAAAGAACACCGTAACACACCTGCCACCTGTCACCGCTCTCACTACCACGATGCTGAATGCTATTTGGTTTTCGGCTGGTTTTAAGATCTGTGTCTATGTTTTTTTATATACAAGTATATGGTTGTACACGTACAGCCTGCAGTGATGTTTGGACCTCAGTATATACACGATTTATGACACTCGGGGGTCCAGCGGTTGTCGGCCTCTAAAGTGAGTGCATCGCAGAGTAGACTGGAGACTAGATAAGTGTATGGCTGAGGCAGAGCGTAGTCCAGTAGCAGGCTGAAAGATACTAAGGCTGGAAGCTGGAGAGGAAAAAACAAAAAACAAAACAAAAAAAAAAGAACTTTAGGGAGTCAGAAGACAGGAAGTGGTCACCAGTAAAAAGAGCGGGTCAGGAAGTTGGCGGCCGTGCTCAGCCAGCCGATGCCCTCCGTCATGGAGCCCACACGCTGCACTGCCTTGTCCTGCTCCTGTGACGGACTGTCCTCCTCAGGCAGGTAATCAGGGATGTCAGTGTTCTCCTCCACCTCCACTGAGGAATCCTCCTGGAATGGCACGATCCGCTGCACACAGACCAAAATAATAATGTTTTTAAAAAAGAAATAAAAAAAATAATTGTTTTAATCTAAATTTTTCCAAGCCACCTATTTATAACCTTCTGGGAATTAAGTCAAATAGAGTGAAATAACAGGATCAAATACCAATCATACGTACAGAGTGCACATAACTTGGTCAGGTCTGACCCCTGCTGGCCACACTGTATATAACTCAATGCAATTTTGAAACTGACTTGCAATATTTTATTAAATTTGAAAAAAGGTGTTTTTATGTCTAAATTCAGTATTTTCCAAACTCACTTCTCCTCCATTTTCGGTCCTCACGATCTGCTGAGCCTTCATGACTTTGGTGGAGTTGATTGCTGAACCCAGGGCCTGTGAAAACAACAACAGACATGTCAGTCATTCAAGCCACTGTTCTTTTTTTGTACAAATTACAAATTCTGTCCAAGCCACTGTTCTTTTTTTGTACAAATGTTCTGTTAATGCTAAATATGTTTAGTGGAAGTTAAAAAAACAAGTGCCAGTGTGACATTGTATTGATCCATTTAAACTTTATCTACACTGAACATTTCACACACAGGGTTTTAGATCAAAGTCCTTCACCAGGATAAAGACGGTGGACGTCATCTGACCCACTCTGCACACATGACCAACAAGTACAGCAAATAAAAGTAAAACAACACAAGATAAGATGTTGGTTAAAATGCTGAAAACAACACATTTTGTACAGCGATAATATTCAGGTAGGATTTTTTTTTTGTAAAAATATAACCAAGTAAATGTGACAATTTCTGCATAAAAAAGTTACATTATAAATAGTTTAATCACAAGTAATAAATAAAAAACTGATCCTAACAGAATGATGATAATACTTATTGAATAATATATTTCTACTGTTGTATCTACAACTATTATTATTGTACAATACTAAAATACATGCACTATTGTTACTGTCTGTCCTACTGGATGTTTTTTCCTGAACACTGCGGCCCACGTACCTCTGCTTTAAGGTCAGAGCGAATCCTGACGACACATCTTTTGACAGCCATCTGGAAGGTGAAGCTGATGACCCCACGGATCTTGAGCAAGGCCTCCTCGCAAAGGCTCCTTCGAGTCTGACGAGGCGACGGACCAGAACCAGGTAACAGGTTTCGAGGGGACGCGGGGGGAGGGGAAAAACAAGGCCAGGAAGTCATACGTTTAGAAACAACCATGGCTTTGAGTAGAAAACTCTAGAATCAAGGAGCTTCACATCAACAGAGAGGCTCGAAGAACAGCAGAAAGATGTATTCACGTTATAAAAATATAATGTTAAATGTTCAGCTGTGAGGTACAACGTGTTCCAGTGTAAACAGGAGTTTGCCACAGTGATGCCTGTTTCTGTTGAGGTGACAGTAATGCAGCCCACCAGAGGCCGTCTGTCTGGTGTAATGTAATCTGGCTATCTGCAGATTTCCTGCGGAGCAGCATTCAGGTTCAATCTCCAAGTCCTGCTGTTCAATTCCTGACATTTAAGATCTGACACCGCCCACCCTCCAGTGCCCCATGCTCCACAGATACACACCACCAACATGCTTCGCGTGGGTGAGAGTTGCAGAAAACGCCACGCTCACAGATGGAGATTTTGGTGCACGTGTCAACCAAGTTGACCTCTGTGCGAACGGAACACTTACGGAGTCGTCCAGTCCATCGATGTGCAGGACCACGGTTTTGGCTCTCTTGTTGTTGGAGCCTAGAAAGAACTGGGCTTTACGCCGACAGGAGGCAGCGGCGGCATCTGCCTGGGCGGCTTCTTCTTTACCAGCTGACTGCAGAATCTCATAGATCTCTGAGGCCATCAGTTTGGTCTCCCCTGGAGACGTGGTCCTAAAATATCACACAGTTAAAAATCAGTATCCAGTGAAAATATGATCTTTTTTTATTTAATGAGTAAACAGCATCTTAAGGATGAGTGATTCTGACTTAATAAAGGCCTTTTCAGAGTAAAACAGACACACAGCTGAGACGCTGCTCCCGGCGGGAACAACAGATGCGTGCAACACACAGTAAAACACTACAAACATGTGCTGTGTGCCTCTGGCTTCATGCTAATTAATTGTATAATTCAGACTTTAGCTGCAGAAAAAAAAGACTAAGCATATTTTAGTTGACAGTACCTGACAAAACCACTTGGGGTCAGCTGTAGCCTTAATGCCACAACAAATATGTGGTATGGGTTTGTGGGATATGTCTGCGGGCTACGCTGCTGTAGTGTCACAAAGTCACCGCTGCTCTTATGGTGACCATATCTGACACATCTGTCTGCTGTTACTGTCTCTGCTGAGTTTGGTGCTTTGTGCCACTTTAATATGAGACCAAGGGCAAACACACAAACCACTGTCAGTCACTGGTAGGAATGTAACAATGCATTGTGAATTAGGGTACAATTAAGGTATTTTGCATTGTTCTTTTGAATTGAGTGTTGTTTTGAGTCATAATTTCAAATTTAAAAAATTGTAGAAGTTGAGTGTATCCTTACCCTAGTTGCTGGCCTTTCCCCCACCTCTTTGTTAATGACAAACAACAAACATTTAGCCGTACTGCCAGTGACAAAATCCCACACTAATGAACAGCAGAACTCATCAAGTAATTTGTTGCTGGGAGGCAGGATTTATAATAAACTAGGTCACACAGACACCGCAATTTAACTGGTTTCTGGGTTTTTTTCCTAAATCATCTTTGATTACATTCATTCATGACATTTCCCTGACTGACATGATTTATAGACAAAACATTGTTGCAGGAAACACTGAAGAAGTCCTGGGTTATGGATTGATGTAACGAAAGTGCAAAGTGTATGTATGTTGTGATGGTGACAGAAACTTGCTTCTGCATGACGTTCTGCAGACTCAGCATCATGCCCAGCTCGTCCTTCATCTTCTCCCTGTTGGCTCGACATTCTGCCAGGTAGCGCACGGCCTGCAATCAAGAGAGCAGAGGGTTTCTATCCAGCAGTTTAAGTTCACTGCATCAGTTTAGTGACATTTTGTAAAAATAATAATTTAATGGCATCTATCACCACTTAAATGCATGCAAACCTCACAAGCCTCAAGCTCATGTTTTGAAGCGGGTCTGTTTCTGTAGCTGTCTGTCCATAGCAATAATATTACAGTATGTGGGGCTTGAAAAACCCAGTGATAAAAACCAAACATGTAGAAGAAGAAGAAGACAAACTAATAATTTTAATGAAAACAACTATTTAATTTAAACTGATCGCAACATTATTTTAAATAAAAAGCTAAAAGGTTATTGTGGATACAGTGAACACATTTAGTTATGCTTGTTGAGACAGTGTCATGGTCAACAATGTGAAAAGTTCAGTTGTTTTTAGTAGTTTGCTCAATGTCAGTCTAATGAACAGAGAGATGGCAGTAAATGGTGCTCACCAATAATGCAGAGTAGACGACCTGTGGGTTGGGATGATCTAGGAAGAGGATGAGACCAGGCAGACAGCCCTGGTCCTCAACTATAGCTCTGCGGTTTAGAGGGTCTGCTGCAAGGTCTCGCAGCTGGTTCACCACAGTCAGGGCATCCAGCTCCGCACTCATGGTGCCTCTTTCCTTGATGCCACGCTCATCAAACCAACCTGCTCACTTAACTGAAAGGTAACAAAGTGGAAAACAGGAACAATCACTTTAAATAACATATTCAGACTAATTGGAGTGTTAGTTTAATATTAAATTTTAATTAATCCAAAGGTGTGTTTAAAGGTGATCCGTGTAGGGTTTCACACCTCAAGTGATTAAGTTACATGTTAGAGTTTAGTCAACCTCACCTCAGTTTTCCAGTCTAAGCATGCATGGGATCATTGAAACACAAAGGGTATTTATTTAATGTTAAATAACAGCTGCTTTAAAAACTACGGATGTGACATCAGTGATAGAATTGGCTTTTATTTTATTGGCATAAAGTAAAGAAAAACACAAACGAAAAATGTATCTGTAAATCAACGTTTAAGTTTCAATTAGATCAATTATTTTAAAATGCGTTTTTGTTTTTACTACTAGACAAAAAGTAACTACAAAACGCATTTCTAGTACGGTTAGAGCAAAATGTCGCACCTTTGTTTGATTAAAAAATGGGGAAAAAACCCATTATGCTTCAAAGGATGTGTACTTGTTTGAAATTCATTGTAAACCAGGGACTCGGCTGTACTTCGCTGTCACGCAGGCTCAAATGGCTTAGCCTACGTTGGAATTCCAATCCTAAAATCCGTCTGGTTTAAAACAATTGCGTTTGCTGTCAAAGGGCCATAGTTATTTTGTTGAACCGAAACACAAACTTCGGTTTGTGACAAAGACGACTTCTACGACCCCCAACCTAACCTTAAAACACGCCCTGACACACACGCACACAGTAGTCGGCTGCTAAAGCTAAGCTAAACTGAGCAACCGCTGTGTGACCATTACAACATACCTTTATCTTCGTTTCTGTAAAACCATGAGACAACACCGCCTGGCTTCACATTCACGAGATGTTAAAAGAGGCAAAAGCAGAAAGTTGACGTCTGACACTCTAAAAACAAACTGTGACACAAAAAAAATATGTGTCGGGAAAAGGCCTGTGTCCCTTTCTTTGCTACGGTTCTTTTCAGCTAGCAGCTGAGCTCAGTGTTTGGGTTTTTGGTACGTCAAAGGGTGCAGTTGTTTTGTACAAATGGGCGTCCCAGTTTCAACCGAGGAGCTTAACGGTGTAATAATACACTGCACTACCGGGGGATTCAGATAACTACATCTAACATACACACAAGTCCTAGTATGTGATAGGACAGTGTTGCTTAATTGACAGATACAAGGCCTAATCACTAGGAGGTAGGTGGTCAGTTTAAATGACAACTGTGATCGGTGGTTTCCGCTGTCAATTACATAAAATAACCAATAGAATGCTTACATGGATATAACCTATTCTATATTCAGAATGTAATTGGCCCAAACTTTTTTGCCATTCGAGTCGCTTCCCGCAGCAGAAAGCCAACAAGGTGGAAACTTTCAGAAAGTTGTCAGTAAACGTGTAGCCTGGTGAGCTGGTTTCGAATTCACATATAGCCTTGTTTGATTTTTCTTCTGGTTTAAGCAATGTTGTTGTCGCGCTTGGATTGTTCTTAATTGAATGTTATTCCAGAAGAAATGTGTTTAGTAGTTTAGAGTTAGCGTCTATTAGCTTCACCGCTCGCTAAAGTTGTGATTCAGTCATTAGCATAGCATGTTAGCCTATGCATAATATTGTGTCATATTTTGACATTTTACAACATTTTACATGAGGAAGTGTACTAGACCCGCCCAATGTCTGTAGGTGTACATCAGATTAGCTGAGATACTGTTGTTTTTACAAACCGCTGTGTGGATTACAAATATTAAGAAATTTGTATCAAGTATTTCTGGTTGGCTAAAATTTTCTTCATACACCTTATAGTTTGATTCTTTTAAACAACCTTACTTTTTCACAGTTGCACGACATTTTTATTATTTTATTCCAGAAATTTTAAACACAACACAAAGATGGTGATTTAAAAACCACCTGAAGAGTATGCATTATGGTAGATGTAGTTTATGGTAAACAAAAACCTGATTAGACTTGGAGTTTAAAACTGAAAATTGTGAATTACTTGCCATGCATATGTTACATATACCCAAAATGACCAGTGGATTTAACCCATCCAATAAACTACATGGTGGCCGGATTTGGCCCACGGGCCTTGAGTTTGGCATATGTGCTGAACAGTGTGTCGGTAAAGAAATAATGATGTTCTCTTGTTCTGTGACACACTTAGATGACCATCAGGTGATTTCTTTGGTGTTCAGTCATGTGCCAACCAGCTCCTGTGAAACACACCAACAGAGATGAGTAAAGACTATGGTCATATGGAAATGGACTTGGTGAGTAGGAGACACTCAGACCATTTAGCAGCGAGTCTGAAACAGCAACTTTAAAATGATGCATTAAGTCGAAGGTCAGATTTGATTGTAACCGATGTATAATTTATCTTTTAGTCATGACCTTGATATTCCAGTGTACTTTCTTGTGCAGGTCCTTGGAACAGCCAAACCCTATGGGTCTTCAAGGAGTATCGTAAGGAGAATAGCTACAAATCTTCCTCTTAATCCCTGCCCCAGGATTCATTTTCAGGTGTGGGAAATTCATGTGTCATCCTTTTTGATACCAATTAATTACTAAGTCTTTGATGTACTCTGAGGGTCAGATAAATATATGTTTTCCTCTTTAGTTTTCAGATTGTTTTTCTTGATTCCTTACATCATAGCTGCAACTTTTCTCTCTGCCTGTCTGTCCATGTGCTGACATCACTGACACGTGACAACAGTCTCACACCCTCGTCGTCTCATGTTTACTTTTCACCCGTCTGACTGTTTTCCTTTTTAAACCATAAACAGAGCAAATGAGGGTATTGAAACTGGGGTATATTTTTGCTACACTTGTTCTGGAGTTTACAGATCTGTCTTTTGTCATGTGTATGAATTCAGTGGCACCTTGTTTTAATAACAAACAATCTGGTCCCTTTTCTGTCTCTAAACTCTGTGTTTTCTCTTTCTCTTGTCTCCTCTTGTCTACAGCCTCCTTCCATACCTCACTATGAGGAAATGCAGTATTTCTGCTTTGGGTCAGTTTGTTCAAAAACCTTCAGCTAACTGAAGACCAGCATGTTATGGCTGTTACTTTTTCCAGCATAATGAACAAGCAGTAACTTCTCTTGTGCTACCGCAGAGGCATTAGTAGCAGGCATGTCTTGTAGATCTATTTAGAAAAAATATATTTTGACTTTAGAAACTTTGCATGTCAACAACAAAATAACAAATTAAAGTTATTTTAATGATTAGGTCAAAAAGGTTGTAAGTTGTATTTAAAAATTGGAAAATTCAATGTTTTACTGTGATTTCTTTTTTCAGTTAAAAGTTCTGCTACATGTGAATCTGGTCTTTTTGTCTGACAGCTGTATCCGTACACTGAAAGTGCTGGTATCCTGATTGGCTCCAGGAGACAGAACTTTGAAGTTGCCTCTCTGGCTGATATCAGCTGGATCGACGAAGAAGAGGATGACGACGAGGAGGATGTAGGTTACTCCAGCCGAAATAGGTAAGAATGATCCTAAAACTGTGTATTAGGAACTGAGAGCTCAGGACGAAGAGTTTAAGATGTAGTACATGTCCTGTATCATGTCCTTTTTTTTTTAAATTATTGCTCTTACCAGGAGATCGGGAATTTCCTCTGGACTTGTGTTCCGAGCCCGTCAGCCACACCCTCAGAAAAAAACTCTAACTCGCCGGAGGTCACTGCCAAGCCTGCACCAGGAGGCTCAGGACCCCCAGGGTCCATCAGCTGCCAACGATGAGGCCATTCAGAAGATCAGTGCACTGGAGACAGAACTAGCCAAACTCAGAGATCAGATAGCACAGATCGTGTTGGCTCAGGAGAAGAGCACGCAGCCAGGTATGTCCTCACACTACACCCATCATTACTGCTCAGCAATAACACAGCACGTCCTCTAGATGGCGACAGCGGCACACACATTGCTTCAATACTCTTTTTTCATTTCAACTATCACAGCAGGACCACCTCCTCCTCCACTTCCTCCAGCACCCTCTGGTACCCTTCCTGCCCCTCCTCTACCACCTCCTCCTCCTCCTCCTCCACCACCACTACCACTGCCCTCAAATCTTCAGCGGACATTTTCAGCTATAGATTTAATTAAGGAGCGAAAAGGGAAGAAGGCACAGGGACAGACGGTGGTGGAGTCAAAGGCAGCAGAAATCCCCAACATGCTCGATGTCTTGAAGGACATGAAGAAAGTCAAATTAAGATCGGTCAAAAGGTGAGGCTCCACCTAAAGTCATAAAGAAAGAGGGATTTGGCCGTTACCAGAGGTGTTTGGTGAACAATGCTGCTGCTCCTTGTTTTTTTTTCAGTCGTCCTGTGGAAAACGACACCAAAATTAAGCCTGGCGAGCAGCCAGATGCAGCGTCTCTCATCGCAGAAGCCCTGAAACGCAAATTTGCTCATCGGTACCGACACGACAGTGGACAGGAAGAAAGAGAAGAATTCAAACTCCCCATTCCAGAAGTGAAGCCTCAAAGTGAAACTCTTTTGGTGAGAGATAGTTAATTATTATTCTCTAATACTGAGCTAGTGTGTATACACCTCCTGCACCAAAGGGGGGGCTATAAACAGAGTTCCCATACACCCAAGTACAACCAGCTGTTGCAATAATATGGTTGACCTGCTAAAAACTAGTGCAGAGCGCCACTGCTGTGTGGAGCTGTACACCTTTAACCACAGTGTACCAGGCTTACAATACTCAGAAACTATTGTTTAAAAAACTTTCCAGTTAAAGTTCACACTAAAGTTATATTAAAGTCTTAATTTAAAAGAAAATGTATTTTTAACCTTATTCTATTTTTCTTTCCAGTTTGGGCAGCACATGTTGAGATCAACTGGAAAAAACAAGTTGCTCTGAAGAGTTGCTGTCTCTGGAACCTTTTCTTAGAGCCTTGTCAACAACTTCTTCTTCAGACGTCTCCTTGTAAAGATAAGGGACTACATCCGACTACATCCATCTGTAACCGCCGTCTCATCCAGTCATCCATGTGTTTTTTGCACCTTGATAACGTACGTTGGCTTCTTCTTTTAGGAATCAAACGTTGACTTGTTTAACTGAATGTTTTGCTATCACACCAACACACACACACACACACTAAACCAACACTATGGAGCATTTTAAATTAGTTCAGTCTTTTGTCCTTTGTATCCGTATTAAACTTTTTGCACGTCATCGACGGTCAGCTTCACATTCCTGTTTTTATTGTTCAGTGAATTTTGATGATTTTTCCAACCACGGGGAAAGCGAGCACTTTCTCACTCGTGGGATTATGTTGTCTTGTTTATAACTGATGCAGATTTATGGACTAATTTATGACAGAATCCACTTATTTATGTTGTGGTTAAAGTAAAGCTTTTTATTTCTAACAATTAATTTTGCCTTTGATTATTGCATTACGTTTTGTGTATGTCTTTGCCTAGATGTAATTTTTTGTTTGTTTGCAGGTTTAAATACTTTGTTCAGTTTTAGACCGCCATGTTGGACATTTTCACATTCCCATTTGAATTTCCTTTCCAAAGTGATAACTGTTAAACAAAGGTCAGGGTTTGGTTTATTGACACTACAGGGAGATATTCAGTGTTCGGTTTCTTTATCAGTACCTCATGATAAGACTGACCTCTTATTGCAAAACACTTGAAGCAACATTTAGCATAATGTGTGTTAACTCACATCTTCAGTTCTTTTTAAATAGAACCCATTAAAAAAAATAAACACTTTTCTTTGTTTTCCAAAGGATTAAACCCCCAGTGTTCGTGTCAGTAATGATCAGATTAGCATAGCCACACGACACGAGTCACATCAGCTGTTACTGTTCACAGAAGTATTTTCTTCCTTATTGACTGATTGCACATTTTTACTTCTACTCACGTCAGTGAAGTGGCTGCTTTAAATCAACTCACTCATTAGTCAACAAGGGGAAGGTGGACTATGTGTCTGCTGACTTTCACCAATGTACGCATGTTGTTTTAAAGTTTGTAAAAGACGTGTCTACCATGAAAATGTACTTGAATTGTCAAGTTTGAATAAAAGTTAATGGTCAGTTCTTACTCGCTGTGAAATTCAAGTATTGTTAATGTCTGTCCCACACATCAGGAAATCAGCCCTGTGGCCAAAGTGTCTGGTTACTTTTAATGCAGTAATTGAACACTGAATTGACAATTGGTGTGGGTGTGAGCATGAACGTTTTGTGTCCATGGTCCTGACATGGTCTGATCACTATCGGCTATTAGCCCAATAGCTAAAAATTACTAATTAAGAATTAGCATTAGCACTGTAAATTTTTGGCACTGTGCTCAGCTCTCTTTTGTCCTTTGTCTCGTCTCGTCTTCCCTCGCCTTTACAGGTCTGGGTCACAGAGACGCTAGTTTCAGCAACAGAACCCAGACACTTTGTTCTCTGTTCCCTCCACCACCTCCTCAGTGAGAATATCTAAATGTGACCAGGCCAGCTGGGAGACGGGTTCCCAGGTCACCAGGTGGCTATGCCTGAAACTCCTCCTGCGGTAGGCCTCCAGGTGGCACAAATGACCAAATGTGTGTAGCGCCTTCAGGAGAATCGCTGGCTCTACTCTAAGTGTTGCTCTGATGTGTGAGCTTTCTTCATCATCTTAAAGGCAGCGTCCAGCCACCCTGCAGTGTTTACCCATTTCTGCCACTGTAATTTGCCCACTCATTTCTTCCATTACCAACAGCTCTTTGGTAAAGTTAGTAATCTGTGATCTCAGAGCTGTCACTCAGCT
This sequence comes from Cynoglossus semilaevis, assembly GCF_000523025.1. Classification (NCBI taxonomy): domain Eukaryota; kingdom Metazoa; phylum Chordata; class Actinopteri; order Pleuronectiformes; family Cynoglossidae; genus Cynoglossus; species Cynoglossus semilaevis. The sequence goes on along the minus strand of NC_024309.1, from coordinate 9,033,992 downwards.
CCACAGGTTCAGCACCTGCATCACTGCCCTGATCCATCAACCTTACGTTCCATCTTACTCTCACACATGAGCAAGATTAGTTACATGCAGAGGTAATTGCTCATTATAGACAGTAGGGGCAGATCATTCACATCCATCATCAAACCTTCACTCTTAAGAAGAACTGCCAATAACAACAAACCAGATATTCAGAAATAGAACATCCCACACCAATGGCTCAAGCACTTCAACGACCATCAACATCATCCTAAAGCAGTTGCCCCCAACCTTGGAACCATCGACAAACGCAGTGTTAAAAGACCCTCATGTTAAAATGAAAAACCAGACTTCTGCTTAAAATGGTACTAAACCTGAGGAGCTATGCTGACATGGACAACTAGGACTTTGTAGGATCACTGAAGGCAAACCGGTTCCTGTTGAGGAGCCATTAAAGGGTAAAGAAGACCCTCAAGTCGTCAAACACCTGACAGACTTGGACAGAGATGTTCCTCCGCAGTCGTCAAACACCTGACAGACTTGGACTTGGACAGAGATGTTCCTCCGTCTTCCAAGAGACTTTCTACCTGCAGGAGAAATCAAAATGGTTAATTCAACCACAGAACATCACTGAATGAAATAACTTAAAAATTATACATTTACCATGTTCAGATGTTCAGATGTTTAGTAGGCAGCTCCACACGCACGGGTTCCTCGTTCTTACTATGCACAGATAGAAATGACCTGAAAAGTCAAAGGGACATTTGCCGACACTGCACACACTTGGACGGCCTGGAGGTGGAACATTTGTCAACAACAGGGTTTTATTATTCAAATTGGAACTGCAACAGGCATGTATCAAAAATGTCAATACAGCAAAGCTCTTACAAAATCTGGCTCGACACTTAAGTCTTCCCAAAAATGGCTGTCGCAACAAATTGTAAACAGTTTTATCAACAGTCTTACAGCACTTACAGCGAAATACAAATCAGCTAAAGTAAGAAAAGCACCTGTTATCGTTCAAAAGGTTTCAACACAAACACAAACTTGTGCCACTGTACAGAATCAGAGTTGACAAACCAAACGCAAAGAAATGGAATGTTCCGAGTCACTCGAGCATTTTGTTTCAGTACAAAATGAAATTATAATAGAATAATAATAATAATAATCATTGAATAAAGGAGAGCTGGAGTTGTTCCTCACAACAAAAAGGCCAAGGGATGGGACAGTGCATTCAAGGACAAGCACACCATGCACTTGATGGGAACAGGAGTTGGTTTGGTCACTTAGCATAGTTTGTGCATAGTTATAAGGCATCAGTCGAGCAGTCCTTTAGGTTGCATGTGGCTGTGAGAGACATTCTGTGGAGGAAAAGTTTCCTTCAGTAGATCCTAGCCTGAAAAAAGGACAAACAAACAAAGGATACACACGTCGCCCTCAGTCTACTCCTCTCTCTCTCTTTTTTTTCCTCTCTACCTCTATGTCTTCACAAAAAACTGGAAAACCCTGAGCGAGTTGAGTTGGGTCGAGTTCCAGTTGAAATACAAGTTCAGCCAGCACTGAAACGTTCAGAAAGACTCAACAGAAAAGGGCAAACTTTCTCAGGATGTTCTGGGAGACAGCTTGAAGGTGGAGCTGCGACTCCACCTGCAGCACCACCGCCACGACCGCCACGACCGTCTGGGAGCGCTTTTCAGCAGAGGTGGAGTGACTTATGGCATCGGGTGGGTTTGAGTAGGATTCTGCTCATGGCTTCAACAGTGGGATGACAGTTCACACCAGTGGTTCTTCACGTCTGTGTTTCGAAAGGCAAAACCGTCGAGCCGTGGGATTCTCTTCAGTTCCAGGAGAAGAAAGGACGATCAGGAGATGCGTAAACAGTCTTCAGAGAGGCAGCAAAAGGACTGGGCTTGTCACATTTGTTTTTCTTTCTTTTTTTTTTCTTCTTTTTTATACATGAGGAAGAATTTTTCAACACAAATGCAACATGGCATTACTAGAAAAGTCTGAGGAGGGTCTCGTGTCTGAATACTCCAGTTGTCTCAGTCGACTCAGTTCAGATCGTTTTTTTTTTATCTTTGTTTTCAAATGGCACTTCAAAAATACCAGCAAGTGTTTTTCTCCACTTCTTATACTGCTTTCCCCCTAAGGTTCACCAACAAAGGAAGTGTTGTGTTCAGTCAGTAATGCCAAACCTACAGTGGACAAATAAATAAAACAAAGAAAATAACAGGGAAAAAAATACAGCAGTAGCCAAATGAGGTATCTATGTATTGCTCTATGCCAAAAAAAGAAGAATTTAAACTTAAATAAATTAAATAAAATCAGTGGTTTATCGAGATGGGAGGCAAAAAGCAACGAACAAAACCAGGAGTTAGGACCAGGCGCAGCAGTGGCACGGGTACAAGGCCACTGAATGACCCAGTTCCCAGTGTGTGGTGAGGGCTTAAGGCGGGGGTCGGGGACTGTAGGAGGTCGAGGGCACGTGAGGAGCGTCAGGATTCTGTGTTTCCCTGAGGTATTTCTTTGGAGCTGCTTTCTCCTGCGGTTGTAGCTGCGCCACCGGCCGTCTCTGCGTCTGTGCCGGGTTCCCCCTCCTCAGAGGTGAGGGCTTGTTCCTGCTGCAGGCCGCCCCAGGTGGCTTTGTTCAGTCCCATGTGGCCCAGCATGGTCTGAGAAAGACGGGTGTCGGAGAAACGAGCCCACTCTGCAAACAGCGGCTCGGCCACGTACGTCATGAAGCCTGAGGAGGGAGAAGAGACAGCAGACGAAAATTTAATGGTAAATATAATTACAGCAAACAAACACGCGGTGACGGTCACAGACCTATTTGGATGTTTCCAACTGTATTAGTCTCTCTGTTGCAAAGTGGACTGACGTCAAGTTTGTGCTTCTTCTCTATGTCACCTAAAGAAAAACACAACAAGAAATACAAAATGTAAGACATCAGGTGTGAGTAGTTAAAGGAACACATTTTAGAAAATGTCAATTTTTCTTCTTTCTTTTGGCATTTGCACATTCTGAAAAGTTTACGGCGGAGAACCTTGCTGGAAGAACTCCTCTGTCACTCGTTCACTCCACTGTTTGCTCAGCTCCCAGGGTCTGCAGGGGTTACAGATGTCTGCGCACTTCAGAGCCATCTGCAGGCGCGGGTAAAAACAACAGTTGGATCAAAGGTTTGTTATTGTTGTGAAGATGAAGAGGCTGCAGCTAACAGAGCAGAGGAGATGAATCAACCTGCAGGATGAAGTGTCTGTGGCCGGCTTTACTTAAGCACAGGTTCTCCTGGTCCAGGTGCACGCGAAACCTGGTCAAATACTCATTCTGCCTGCTGATGTCTGTGGCCAAGATTAAGGAGCCCAGGTCCCTCTCCATGTTCAAGCTGTGGGGCGGGGGGCACACTGTGATCAGCAGTTTCTTAGCAGAATTGTTTCATCATTGAACTAAATGCTAATCCTTGTCCAACATACCTGTCCTCAGGAGGCAGGTGTGAGAACAGTCCTGTCTCTCTGAGGAGGCCTACCACTGATTTCCAGTGATGATTTTCCAGAACTGAGGAATTCTGTCAAGTTCAAGGAGAGACATTGAAAACGTGACTCCATTCATTCAGAGAAGAGGAGTGAGTGTAATGAGGTCCTACCCTATACAGTGAAGCTAGGTAGTGGTCAGTCTTGATGAGAAAAGGCTGATTGACCCCTGGGTGGTCCAAGTCATGGGTGACGGCTGCTATCAGTCCCAGAAGAATGTCGTAGGAGGTCAGAGAATTTGCTAGCTGCAGACATGACATTAACAGTTTAACGACTGAATACTGAAGTAAAGCTGATCTTTTTTAAAGGAGCTCAACATTTCAAAACAACAACAACTGTCCCTGCAGCAGCAGCAGCAGCACCTTGGGTTCCCGCAGGTAGCAATACATGGCCTGTGTGACATCTGCCGCATGAACAGCGTTGTGGTAGGGATTGTCACTGTGGTAGTCCTCCTGGACCATGACTAGGAACCTCCAGAGTTTGACTATATCCAGCTGGAAGAGCTCCACCAGCCCGTACTGCTTCAGCAGGTGGAAGGTCAACAGACCATTACCTGAATTAAAAAAAAAGAAAAGATGCAGCCAGATCACAAAGGGATTTTCACTGTAACGTTGTGTTCACACAGTCAAATTCCAGGAGTTCTTTTTACACTTCACAGGTTGATGCACTGACTCTCTGTCAGTACGTTTCATTAGCTCAGCTGTTTGAGATTCACCTTCAACATGTCACAACAGGTACAGAGCAGAACTGCAGTCTTCTGTAACTGAGGATCATTCTGATCTTTTAACACTGCTGTACCAGCAGCAAAGTTACTACTTTTACCATTTATTATGCCACTGCTCAAGGTGAACAGTGTGAAAACTAAACACTCGTCGTCATCACTGTTTCCTTTGTAGCAGCACTGAGAGAAAAAAAAACTCAAGTCATGTGTTCTTTAAAATAAAATACACCTAAACACAGTGTTTGTCTGTTTCCAAAATGTAGTTCAAACAGTTTTTGTGTTTATTTAAGCGACAATTATGACCGGCCAGCAGATGGCACTACTCACTGCACTTCTAACGTCAAGCTGAACAGACAAAGGCTTCTCCATTCACCTCTTTGTTAAAGCAATCAGACGAATATTTTTCAATGATTATTTTTACCTACCATTAGTCAATCTGTCAAAGAGGAAAATATCAAAATTCCAGTTTCCGACTTTTTCCAGCATGCACTAGAGAAAGGGAAGAGAGAGAAACACAGTTAGTTCACATGGCTTTTACCCTGTTCATCTGAGCCATTCATAAAAACCTGCTATGGAATTGTCAGCTTTTCACTCTTACTTTTCCATTGTTAAGTACTTTTACAAATTGGTCCCAAAAAAAATCCCTGTTTCTTGAACAAACATTTCTACAGTTTTTGGTCTGGTTCACTTTTGCTGAAGAAATGCCTCCTTTCACAGCCTAACATGCAAAGGTCGTTAAAATCTTCTTCGTTGAGTTTTTTAGGTGAACCCAATTGAAAAGAAAATATCTGGCTTTCACAGTGAGGTTACGACAAGCTATCAAACTACTATTCCCCAAGTGTCAGTGGAATCCCAGTATGAATGGAAGTCTACGGTGAACTCTGTTGTACTTTCACTGGATATTTAACCTCAGAACATTACTGAAGAGTTTTCTACAGTCCCAGGTCTTCTTCAAAAGGAATTGAAGTTGTTTATAAGACAGCTGCAGGTTCCATACTTGGGCCTGTCCAGTGTAGTCTTCATCGAGGATGTGCAGGGGGATCTGCTGGGGGATTCCTCTCAGCAGACGGGAGGAGTGGAGATACCTCTGGAAACTGAGCAGCCTGTGGACCCTCCGTTCGGGAGCAGAGCTGGCCGACTCTGAGCTGCAGCCCAACCGTGCTGCGTGCACACACACACAAACAAACAAACAAGAAAAAAAATATGTTTCACAAATGAGGAAGGTCACAATTTCCAGATTGTGTTTGTTGTAGAAGCTCATTAGGCTCCGAGAGTCACTGGGGTCGCACAAACCCGGGTGGGGATCTGACACCAGCGCAGCGATATACAAACAGTCGCTGCTGACACAGCCGCCCACTCGTGGCCCTGTCGTCTGGTCGTCACAGCAGACATGCTTTGTGCTGTCTCGTGATCTGTTTGAATAAACCATGGCTGCCATATGGCATCACACCGGCATGGGGTGTGAATCCCAACACAGTTACACTTTATTGTACGCAATGTATATTTAAAAGAGGCGTGTGTGACTGTAAAGTTGGCTTACTTTGTCACACCTATTTAGAAAGCTTTCATAAGACAAGGTTCACACTGAGACACGCCTCGGTCAATAGGTGATAAGCTGAACAAAAGCAAAGCACAAACATCGGCCAATCTTTTGTCTGTACAGCAGCAGTAGTTTGGTCAAACTTCAAAGGGTCAAACTCATCAGCTGACGGTCACACAACAAAAGATTTGTACTCACTGTGAAGGTTTCGGAAGTCGATGCACAGGTAAGGATGGGAGACTCTTCGTTCCGGTTCAAATCCAACCTGACTTCTCACTCTCACATCTCCTAGAAGAAATCGGCACTTATTTCCTCAAGATCCAAGCTGCTTTAAAAGTGTGTGTGTGTTTGTGTGAGAATGTGTCTGGGCCAAGAAGTATTTAATATCACTCTTTTGGGAATATTAACTAATATTTATTTCTGCTTTGGTGCACCAAGGATGGGTTTTACCACAGAAGAAAAAGAACATGTTCGCAATAACACAAGCGACCGTGCTGTCATTTTTAGGCTCAGGTGGCAAGAAAACATAACATTTTATTATTCTAAGCAACTGCTAATGACTATGTATAAATGTCAAAACCATACTACTGTGAATGTGACAGCATTCATTTGCCATTCTAACAAAGCAGCAGCTACAGGTTAAAGTACTGTATGTTCTTAATGTGCTACAGCGTGAGCAGCAGCAAATGCTGACATGTGAAAGAACAACTTTAATTACTGTGAATCTCAGGTTACTGTGTAAAAACCCATGTCCTAGAAGATGTTGTTCTGTTATATAGACAGCGTTCTCTAGAACACACATCTGCTGCCCACAGCACATCTAGAACCTTATTCTAAAGGCTGCAGGAACAAAATGTTCTTTGTTCTAAAGCAAGTTCAACTGCAACACAAAGACACTTGTGATAATACAAAACAATGTCTGCCAACAAACACTAACTAAACAAGTAAACATTACACACTGGACCTTAAAACAAGTGTCTGGTTCTTCTACATCCAGACAATAAACAGGGCTGAGAAAAAAATAAATAAAACAAAGTGAGGAATTATGAGATCTGATCTGAGTCACGTGTCAAGAGGAACAAATTGTTCTTCAGCTAATGGCACTCACATTACTGGTTGGAGAAAAAAACAACAAGTGAGCCCTTAATTGTGTTAAGTAGTTGCTGTATGAATCTTCTAATGGAAGCAATGACGTCAAACCCTGTGTTGCTGAAGATCAGACCTGCACAGTAATCACCAAACGCTCTGGCGTGTTCTTCATCCTGTCGCGTCCGCTCAGCCATGTGAAAACAAGATGTCAGAATCCGACGAAAGACTGGATTTGTCTTTGCAGCAGAGGCGAGCAGACCTGATGACCTGGAGCCGAGTGTTGCTCTAACACCGAGCCTTCAGGTCTTCGGCTGGTGGACATCGCACCTGACACTGAATTCCCGATTACCCCTCCTCTGTCGGTTACCTCTTGGTCATGTTTCCACGTCGGTATGCCGTGCCCTTTTTACCTCAAACACTCTGCTTTGTGTTGGATCACATTTATTCTGGCCTTTGTTTTTACCAAGGAACACCTCGTTCTCGTTGTTCTGTCATGGACACCAAGTATCGTGTAGCCAAGCACTGCAATTTGGACTTTGTGGCTTCATCCTGTTGATTCAGCTTTTTCGTCTCTAACAGGTCACCCAATCAAACTGTAAATGTATGAACAGAATGTGTGCAATCAATGGTACGGTCCATTGTCCTCATCTGTTATCCATTAACAAAGATAATAGCATCATCAAAGAGCTGTGGTTATTTTGAAAGATAATTTTAAATGCAGTTATTTTTTCTAACTAAGAATAGTTTGAAAAAATATCAAAATATTTAAATTAGATGTAACCAACTAAAGTTAAAATGTTGCAGTCACACTATGTCACAGTTTTCTTGCTCCAGCCTTTACACTGTCCTTCAGTTACTCATCTTATTAGCCACTAGACATAGTTCTGGTCAGCTCTGAACCTCATTTGTTCCACATTAGTTTAGAGGACAAATTCAGCGCTTGATTGGTCTGGTTCATGTCTACGTCCATCATCTCCCAGATGTTAGAGCTAGGGTAGAAACCACTGCTGAATGTGCAAGACCATAAGCCCTGAGGTAAAACTGGTTCACACACCAGTTTTGCTCTGCCACTATATCAAGAACTAGTCTTTATCAACCGAGCCTGAGTCCATGGGTGATGTAGCTCCATGGTCACATTAGACAACATCTTCTCTCCATTCTTTTTTCAACGTGACAAAGCCAATGGCTCATTCTGATCAAATAACAAATAAAGTCTTTCCAGGCCTGTAGTACGTGTTTGACTGGCTCCAGGTCTGTGTCCTGTTAAGTACAGTATGTTTAACACATCATGAGAGGAGAATCAGTCAACAAACACAACTGACACAAAGCAGCAAAAGTCCAATTATTCTCAGTCCCCAAATTCACAAAAAAAAAGCAAACGTTTTTGGACTGTGTGGCAGGTTTTTGTTTAAAAAATAGAATTCTTTTGGCCAATAAAAACACAGGAAGTAGTTTAAATGATGAAGAAAGAAAAGACAGACAGAGATAATCATTTTTTTTCATTACCAAAAAATACAACATTTCTGGAAATAGGCTTTGGATTAAAATCTACATCTGTGACACCATCCACGTGCAAACTATTACAGCTGCTCTGTGAGGCATCGTCTGAGTGAGTAAACTGCTGACAAAGTTAAACAGAAGAAACGTTTCGTCGCCTTTAATGTGGCTTTTATCCTTCAATTAATCCTTTGGTGATTGGACATCAGGTTTATTCCCTTTTCTGAGTCACTGAGACACTGTTTGTAGCCAAGGCTTTAAATGTTTCAACACTGTTTTAATTATGCACAGGTACACCACACTGACGTTTGAGTTTTGAGTTACAACTGACTGCTCAACAAATCCAACAAAGATCAGAAAAATGACGTAATGATAATATTGTATTTACCAAGTACACAGAACAAAGTCTGTGAAGGTTCCCAGTCATCTACGTCATTTTATCCAAAGCAGTTCAGAAACAGGCAACTTGACCTGACTTAGTCAGGTCAAGTTGCCCCCGTCTAAACAAAAGACAATGATATAGTTGAGAATTTGTCTTTCTTTTTTTCTTTACTTACGTCAATCCTTTGAGAAAGCTAAGTGGTGCTGTTTTGAAGGACTTTACTCACCTCTTTCTAAACTCCTAATTTTCCTCTTTATCATTCTTGTGTCTGTAATATTGACTGCTCAGTGACTCAACATATAAAGTGCGTATGTACACAGTACATTATTTCATCTATACAGGACAAACTGCTAGGCTGAGCTGGTGAAAGTACTTGTCCATGTTCTGCTCGACACTGATGTGGTAAAACCCAACATTTGGAACACAGGCTCAAACAAGCCAAAGACAGGACTATTAAAATACTGTTTGACCTTCGTCTGGTGCACAGTGTCTGTATAGCGAGCATAGTCATAGTCATACACAAACACACACTCCCACGGCCCCGGAAAAGAAAATTGAATGGACTGACAGCTGGGCATGCAATGTCATGTCAGGACAGTCTGCTCTGCTGTTAGTACTCAGGGCCACTCACAGTGATCTATAGTCCTTCTATGACTGTTTTATTAGTCAGGCAGTGGAAGAGCGACAGACCAGACCTGCTCTGTGGACCAACGTCAGTGAGCAGTGAGAGCCAGAGTCGGGGGCCGAGATGGGGCTATAACACTGATGCAGTGAAAGGCTAGTGTGTCATTCCAGGCAACAGTAAGGCAGTACATGGCAGCCTACTGACCCACGGTGTCAAACGGTGCAATGCTACGTTTCCATACGTTTGTCACTTTCGATGGCATCACATGTGCATTAGAGTTAAAACAGAATCAAAGCAGTCACACCAGTGTGTTCCTCCGACCACCGTGTTACTTACTTGCACACAGCTGTTTGAATACTACACAAGCTCCTATCAAGATATCAAAAACTAAGAATTACAATCAGAGGTTTGTAATGATGTAAAGGGTTTTTTTGTGTTTGTGAGCATGAACAAGGAGGGATGCATCCAAAACAGAGTCTTTACATAAAAAAAACTGATTCATTCATTCAGTCACCTACAGATGCATGTGCCACAGATCAGTATGTGTATATATAATATGTGTGTGTGTGTGTGTGTGTGAGCGCTCTCATGTGATTAGCGTGTTTCAGGAGTCACTGGGTCCATGCTTCCCCTGCGGTGCATTAGTGCTGGTACTCTGCGGTGGATGTAGGTCATGTCATTATAACCGATGAGGTAAAAGCCTGGTGTCTCGCTATTTGAGAGCACATCAGCATTAACTCGGTGGACTGAACCCTGGCCCGGTGTAAACACCAGTCTGCTTCGGCGTGCGCCTCCTCACGTATGAGATGGCCACCATTACATTAAGCCTAGTAAAAATGATTATGAAGCTTAAGCTTCCTCATTCAGTTGGATGTACCAACCGTGCCATTGACAAGACAAGACACAGGACAGAGAAATATATGTGTCTATCTGGCTAAGCTATGATGTCAAATTTACCACAATTTATATTTTATAAAGAAAGGTTTGTAAATTTAATAAACGATAAAATATTACAAGCTAAATACATTTAACTTAAATTTAAAACTCGACTGAAAATAAAACTATTGACTAAATTGGGACGAGACTACAGTAGAATTTAGTCAAAAACAAAAAGACAGACTAACTCAATATTGCCTATGTAAACCAACAGTGTGCATTAAAGTCCAGTCACTGAACTTCGCAGCTGCCACATGGACAGAAAAAAAAAAAAAAAAAGGCTGTGAGCAACTCTATCTCCCTCTTTGTTACTGCTCAACCTTCAGTCAGCAGCAGTGGATCTATTCATTAGTGTGGTAAAGGTTGCATGTGGAGGCACAAGTGGAAGTTGTCGTCGAGTGTCAGGAGTGCAGCCCGTCTCTAATCCCACCATTATCTGAAATCACTTTATTGATTAGAAAGCCAAGTCCGACCGAGCCGCTGCCTGGATGCACCTGCCTTTGTCGGCCTCACAGAACTACTGCATGAACTCACTGTTCTTTAACACAAATTCAACTTCTAATGATGAATGATGTGTCCTGCTCTAAAGATTCAAAGGTAACCTATAGTGTCTTTATAAAAAGAGGATTTTGGTGGTGTTATCCTGCCAACTGTATGAACTACAGAGCAGACAAAAAAAGAAGTCAAAAGAAGTGTGATTTTTGTTGCACTGTACTTGTAATAATATTGTCAGTGATGTTCATGACTGTCCGTGTCAGGTTGTTTTTTAACTGCTAATTATCCATAATAACTGTTAACTGTTGCAATCTGGCAAACAACAAAGCAATTTGTTAGAATCAACCTTTGGTCTATGTCCAAAGGTTGACCAGGAACGTTTTAGAGAAACACAAAAGTGTCCTTCCTTGTATTTCACTTTGATTATGAGATTAAATGTATTGTGGCCCAAACGTGAATGGGACTAAACTAGTGCATGTGTGTGTGTTTGTGTATGGGCGTGTTATGAGTGGTGAAGGACTTACCTAGCATGCGAATGTACAGTGCTGTCTGGTCAGAGCTGTCATAAGAGATGGCCCCACGTCTCTAAAACAAACACCAAGAGCAAAGATTAATTATCACACTTTATTGAGGTACTGCAATTATATTTTAATATCAACTTAATAACTCCTGCCTCATATCAAACCAACACACACTGAGCAAAGAAAACACAGAGCACGGAGCACGCACTTCCATCCACAGAGATGTGCTATTTTTGCGCGGCTGTGTGTACATAAACTGCTCCAGCTGATAAACATGTTCCACGTCCATACTATCAGACTGATGTGGCAGTTGCACTGCTGCTATCAGTCATGTGAGAAACAGCCATGCCCCATGGACTCACATAGACAAGCAGGCCTAACGTTTAAAAAAGAAACTATTTCAAAATGATTCCACTCATTCCAAAGATTCCACTTCTAGTTCTCTTTCATCGGTGTCCTGTATATTGGAAGCTGGATACACTTCAAATGTAGTTTAAATGCACTTCCTTCCAAGATCAACATAATGATGTAAACTCAAGCAGCTGCACCACAGGCATACTTCTTCTCAAGAGTACCTACAGGAAGTGGGCTATTGACCATCTGTGAACTGTTTACTCATTGAGAAATCAACAACCAGTGGACATTTCTTCAGAATTTCACCATAACACTCCACAATGTTTGTCTCATCAATCTCTGAGATGTGATCTGCAGATGAGGTTTTCCATATAAATCAAAAATGACATTGTTTAAAAAGTGAAGAAGTGTTTTGAAGCAGGTGAATGTGTTGACGTGAGGGTAGGACAGCGCAACAATAGTCCTCTACAAAAAGGGAGCGCTGCAGAAAATGTTTTAATGTAAAATGCAATCACACTTACTGGTAAGTTAGAAATATTGCAGAATAAAAAACTACAATCACTCATATAAAAAAATAAACATTTACAGCAATTAATATGAATTATATATGAGGCAAACATTGACGACCAGCTGTGGTTAGAAATAGAAAAACAACATGTCACGGTTACGTGCCAAGTGTGTTGCTGGTTCAACCTTTGTTTGTTATTGTTATATAAGGTTTAATTGAAGGGCTGCAAATCAGCTCAGGGTTCGGACACTGTCATTAAGTTGTTAATGTATTATTTACTGACAGCCAGTGATGATATTTACCAAACCAATTTTGTCCAGGCTTTAAATGGTTAAAAGTCATTTTCAGTGGATGACGTTAAAGCAAAAAAAAAAAAAAATTACCTTATTGCTTTTTCACTTAGTCACAGTCTTACAGCACATGGGAGCTGTAGTAGCAGAGTCAGTGCCACAGTGGTAGTTGTAGCCAGTAAGAACTGTGGTTACTGCATATTTGCTATGTCAACACACAACTGCTCCGGGTTACACTAAGTTGTTGGCTCACCTCTCCGTGCACTCCACATATCCTGGACTCCCTCCAGATCAACTCTCCGTCTGGGGCTACCCTCATCTGCTCATTCCAGTGTTTCCCACATAATTGTCTAAAGTCTAATCTGCAGCATGAGCAAATGAGTCCAGACATATGCAGCCGGCTCGACAAACATCTGGTTTTACGAGTAGTGTCCTGTTTTCTGAGAAATACTCTACACACCTGACACAGGGGTATACACGGCTGAAGTCTGGTCGTCAAGAGTACAAGAGTAGTCAGAGGCCATTTGTGAGATTTTATTTTCCCATACGTCTCGTTATGACATCAAGACAGGTTGAATTCTATCGACTTGTTTGCTTTGAGTTATGAAACACTTAATGTTTGATTAGTGTCTGGCTGCATACAAAGAGACAGAATGGACGGATAGCTTATAATTAACATTGGCCATCGCCACACCCAGTCAACCAGCAGGGGTCCTCCCTGAAGGAGGCCAAATGTTATCCAAAAGGTTATCCAAAGTTAAAACATGGAACATGAAAATAATCTGTCTTTGATAAAGACAGAGTGTAAACCAGCAGAGTGATTTATAATGTGCAGTTATGTGATTGATGACAACAATCAACTGTTCCAACCAAAACAGAAATGAACAAGTGTGGATACTCATTATCTCACATCAATAGGATTACTTCAAATCTCTCTATGTATGCGCGCACACACATACAGACACAGAAGTACAGACAAAACACACACCGGGCTCCGTCTGTCCTTGTCTGAGCCCATGACAGCTGCCAATCCAAAGACAATATTTTACGACTAGCAAACAGTTTGACTCAGGAAGGTTAATCTGCAAAACGGTATTTTAGTGTCAATAGACCTCTTTGTTTACACACACAGCACCAGGTTAGTGTGAGCATTACAAAGAGAGAGAGTGTGTGTGTGTGTGATGATATCAGCTGTGTGAGACCGGTATACTTCTGGCTTCTGGCAATGCAAGTGTGACCAGCACAAACAAACATTTTTACCACAGCAGCCAGGGACAAATACATGAAATACTAACACACACACACACACACACACACACACACACACACACACACACACACACACCTATAACTAAGCAGACACTGGTTAGAACTAGGGATCTAACGCTTCATGAATTGATTAAAAATTGATAAAAATTTCCATCGTTTGAAATTTAAAAAATGAATTACGCATTAAGGCATAAGGAGTCGAGCTGAAAAAAAAAGTCAGTGATCATACCATGAGACTACACACTCTAGTACAGTGGGTGGTACAGTAGGTTGTGCTATCCTATTAAAACATGAGGTCAGGCCCCTGCGAAGCCTAAGTGACATTCAGGTGTTGAAATACAACGTGGGAAGAACATCTTCCACAGACAAAAACTGTGTTTTACGGTGTTTCCGTAAAGACAGGAACTCTCTGCAGTGAATATTTTTTATATTCTTTTGTTGTTTAATATACTCACAGTTACGAGGTAAATAAGACCAGACCTGTTTTACTCTTAATAAGAGGAGTAAAATAATAGTTACAGTTTATGAGATACACAAGACCGTTTCAGTTAGTTTGTATGTGGAGTATTTGGTATGTGGAACTAATTACATTTTTGTTAAAATTGTGATAAATTCGTATTGTGAACATAGAATTGTGAATCGTTTTGTATGGTATCCTGAGTTGAGTGTATTGTTACATCCCTAGTTGGAACTAAAGGGACCAGCCTTCAACATAGATCCACAGTTTGTGAGCAACACCAGGAGTGAAGTCATTTCACATGTAGCAGTCAGAGATCAAGTCAAAGTCTCTTTTCTTTTGGGGGGTTACTAACACTACTACCCTAACAACCTGCTCATTGTGCTCCCTTCAGTTCCTCATGAGCTTGTTTACATTTGGCTCTGGCTCTTATCTCAGCTTAGTCTCGCCGCCTCAGGTCATGCCACTCGGGTTTCTGAGGTTGAGAGGTCATATGATGTCAAAACTTTTCACCCTGTGACAAACTCCAGGCCTTCTTCCACAACTGACCTACTCCCTCACAACTAGCCTCGTAGAAATGACTAATCATCATAAAAGGTGTGTTAAATATTGGCTTTTAGTTCCCATCAATGTTTGCTCTGAACAAACAGAATCATTGACTCGGTCTGTGTCAAAATAGACAGGCTGAGCAAAGACAACTCATTTTCATAACAGCACAATGGTTCTATCCAAACATACTTTCTTGTCACGGTGGCATTGCGACTGTTCCCAAAACTGTCCAACACTATTTCAGTAGTATGCAGAAGTCCAGGGGAGGATAAAGCATTTTCATACTTACTTTCATCCACCAACGACACAAAACCTGCTTCTATACTGTCATTTGGTTTTTAAATTCTCAAACACAGGGCTCGTGCGTCAGCAACAGGCAAGCAAATGAGGAAGCCGGCACTTTTTTTATGAACTGACATATCAGAAACAAAACACACACATACGCACGCACACACACCACACTCATGTAAATTCCTCAGATAAAAGCAGTAGGGCTCAGCATGCTTTCATAAACTGAAAGCTTCCTTCTGAGTTATAACCTCTTGTAGCTCAGTGTGCTGTGTGGGACGGCGCATTCCAGTCAGTGAGTGTTAAAACCATAGACGTGGACAGGCTTAAATTGAGTGTGTCTGTGCATGTGTATTTGTTCACCAGCCGTTGCATACACAAAGCCCTGGATGGAGTCTACCTGTTCCCTAAGTGTTTTATGAGAAGGCTCTCCACTGTGATACACTCCAGCTGCAGTCAGTGTTGTGAGAGAGGGGCCGCTGGTTTAAAGGCAGAGGCCTGGGGTGAAATGGCCTAATGTCTTAGTTGGCAGATGACAGGACAGAGTCGCTGCCAAAGACCAAAACAGCCTGCCTGTCAAGCTGTAATAAATAAACAACATTTTAAAAATATATTTTTACTCTAAATCCTAAATCATCAGAAAATCATGTGAGCATTTTTTGCCAGGGAAAGCCTTCCACCTTTTTCTTTTTTTAAAGGGTTTTTTTTTTTTTTTTGAGACACTCAAGCAAAACAATGGCGTGAATATTTGGGGAGAGGGACTGTTTGATACTGTACTCTCAGAGGCCGTCTACTCAGCTGAGGAATTTCATTAATTTCAAACATCATTCCTAGGCTCTAATTGCTTCTTTCAGGTAGGTTAATGTCCTTCTCCTGGAAGCCTTATCCTTCTGTGAAGGGCAAACAAATTCCAGGTTTCCACTGAATCTGCGGTTGATTATTTGGGTTTAAAATAAGTAATGCTGGTAAATAACTCCTCAATCCCTGCATGGAATTGTTTCTACAGAAAATATGAATATATACAGGCGCAGCTGCTGGCCCCCGACATTGTCTCCCTTACTGTGTTGATATGTGAAGCGTTATTTTCATGGTTGATTGCGTCTGACGCTGCTGCACAAAAACAGAATGGTCATGTGATAAGAGGGGGCCCATGCAAAGAGGGAGAGAAACGGGCAGAAAAATTGACTATGTGTATGTTTAACAGAAGACAGGATGTTAAGCTTCGCTTCGTTGTGTTTACAAAATTTTACGCATCCCCACTTAATAACAAACAGCACCACTGCTTTCCCACTGGGTGACTGCAAATTCTAGGAAAACCTAGCCATTGGCCTTGTGAGGGTTAAAGTTTTTTAAGAAAACGTTGTGAAACTCCAGAGTCTGAACAGCTCCTTCAGCATTCTTACCACATCCTGCATCGACGTCAATCCGTTTGCAGTGCTCAGAGAAGGGAGAAAAAAAACCTTATCGGTTGAGTTAAAATCAACAAAGTGACACCCTGAGAAAGATGCACTCTAGTGTGTGCCTTATCAGACTGCATAGAAACATCCATAGAGTGTGCAAAATTGGTGACACTATCACTCACTCTTACGCACAACCCTATCAGCATCTCCTGGGCCTGAAAGATTGACAAAGAGTCAATACCGGGTCAGTAGCCAATGTAAGCATGATGGTATCACGGAGTGATATGATGGACTGACATGACAGCACACCAACGCTTTCTGGACCAGCCTTTCCTCTCACTATCACCAAAAGCCATGTGACGACTGAAGGTGCATCAATATCTTGCATCTGTTTATTGACACTTGTGGAGTTTTATTTTTATTTTCTAAAACTGATGCTTTAGAACCACACATAAGGAGATTGAATCTCCAAACAAATATGCCAATTCATGAATCAATACTAATTCACTAAATAAATGTTGCAACCAATTAAAAATGAGATATTTGGGAGGGTATGTTGTTGTGTTTCTGAAGTTCATTTTGTTCCTGTTGTCCTCTCTTTACTTCATAAAAACCAAAATGCTGCCACTTGTCAGTTTATAACAGAGGTCTTGGGCTGTGGCTGTCCTCTCTAAAACAAAGGGGGGGTTGTCAGGATGAATCATAACATGCAAAATACATTTAAATTTACTGCCACCATCAGGTAGGCAGCATATCAACAAGAACCCAATAATGTGCTGTGAAAAAACAATGAAAGCATCAAAAAAAAAGTTGAAAGGACCTAATGTTTTTCATGCCATTGCTGTCTTCCACGCCTCTTCAAGAGAATATTTTAAACCCATGAGCATTCCACAAACACAGAACAGAGTGACATATTCTTCTATGACTGTCACGTTTTAGGCCCCACTGCTTCATCTGCTGTTTACGAGAGGAAATGGCTTCATCAGAGACAGGTGGGGGGCTGGGCCGTAGAGGGGAAAGAAGGAAAGTAAAGAAAGGGGCCGATTGTGAGTGACCAGAACAAGATAGTCAGAGAGAGGACCATAACAAGTGAGACTTTGGCCATCTGCGAGTCTGGCATCTGGCCAAACCACTGCCCACAGAGCCCAGGCACATGCCGAACTGCCTCTTTCTGTGATGGTAGTCCGGCCCTGCTCCCACAAACAACAGGCTTGTGGAACCGCACACAAAAACACAGCAGCCACCGAGGACAAATGCACCCTTATGGTCATAAATAGGGCTGGAAACACAATATTTGCAGAAGTGTAATTGCCCTGTGACAAAAGCTGAGTGACAAGTGCCGCATGCCCGCGTGCGTGCTCGACCATGTTCTCCTGATGTGCAGGACAAATAAAATGACGACTGTCAACGTCAGCAAGACATCATGCAGAGTTTGTTGTCAAGACTTTGGCTTTTTTTTAAGCTTAGGTTAAAATTGCCAGGAGAAAGACTTACGATTCATCAAAATTTTACTGAACAACCAAATATAAACTCTGACCTATATGAAACATCACAATAAGAATCTAAGTAAGATTAAAACATTTTTAAAAAGTATCATAAGTTCCTTCAAAGGTATACTTTTAAGATATGCATATATCATATATCAAAATGTAGCTGATTTATCAAGATTGATGATTTTTGCACCATTTTGTCCAGCCCTTGGTGTGTGACAAGACCTATCTATTGTGCCTGAGCAACCGTGAGCACCACTGCCCATGAAAAACATGCCATCCTGCCCTATGAATCACCCGTGATATTGTGACAGGTTCAAAGCAGATACACATGACTAGGTATCTGGGACATGGTCCAGCACAAAGCACTAATGGACAGCCCATTGAAAGAGACTATGCACATGGTTGAGGACTGTGACTTTGTACCATCTGATGCTGCAGGAATCTTTGTTCAACGCCACAACATGACTCCAAAAAATGGCTACAATCCAAGTCCTTTTGTGCAAAACTGCCAAAGCTCTGGTTGGGATGTTATTCTGTTTAAATAAAGTTCAACGCTACAAGGGTAGGATTAGGACATTGTGTACACAACATTTGTCCTGAAACAAGTTAACAGGATCCAAACAGAGCTCATGTAACAAGTACTGGATTTAGACCTGGTTAAATACAGCAGTGGTACATTGTTTTGTTGGGCTATTGTACTTTAAAGTCCCATGTTAGCTTACTACATTAAACTTCTGGACTCAACAAACTGCATCTGTACTGTAGGTAATAAAAAAAAAGGTACAATGTACAAGATTGTGGCTCCTGTAAAGCAAGGCCTTTGACCATAGTATACATGCGTAGTTTGGTTACTTTCTAACCATTAAACACAAGACAGTGTAGCATAAGCTCATCAAAACATATTGGCATAAATTGAATATCCAGATTCACACAGAATAAAGATTAAAATTCAAAAGTTCCTAATGGGATTAAAAAAAAACAGCACTAAACACAGATGAGTTTTTTGTTTCTTGTCTATTTTCGTAATTTTATTTGATTCTTCAACTACAATAAGTCCAGGAATGTTGCCGTTCCTTCATCACATGTCCTCTCTTGTCCAGCGTTTCCACCATTGTTCCAGCAGGGCAAAATGTGAACACTGTTGTTTTAGTAATGTTACATCAAGAAGCTCATCTGGATCGTTTCCAATTCAGTTAGTCACCTATCTTAATCTTAATTATAGTCTTAATTATAAAAACATTTAAAGAGTTTTCTTCATTCTTTTAAGTTGCCAATCCAACTTCTTAAAGAGTAAACTGAAAAAGCATGCAGGCTAAGTAAAGACCCATTTCAAGAGTTTAAAACTGCCAAAGCAGGAAGTTCATGTATGAATCAATGAGTCATGTTTTTGTTCTTAGATGTGACGAGGCATGCCAACACAAATACTGTTGTAGCTCATTAGTTTGACAAATTTAACAAGTTCCACAAGTGCTCCGAAAGAATGACGCTATAGCCTGAGCTCTTTTATCAGTGCACAAACTAATGCAAATTAGTTTTTAGGAAATGGACAGTGGGTCTGTGTTTTGGGTGCAGGACAAAAAAAACAGTGTGGTGCATCTTCACAAGTGATTGTTTTTACTATGTGTGTGTGCATGTGTGTACGAGATGGCCTAGATATCCGGCAACCACCTGCAAGATTCCTGTGGATTATTCATACATTTGTTAGAAATGTGCCGGTTTGAGGCCTGTGTGATTCCCACGGACAAAGTAACTGACCGTCTGGATGACATGGAAATTAGGACTGGTGATTCGATTGTATTATTATATATTATTATTATGTCCTTACCTGTGACAGCTGCCTTGGATCGGGGGACCCGAAGAGAGAGGAACTGGAACTGAAACTAATGGCTCCCCTCCGGCTGAGGACATGCTTGGGAACCGGCCTGTCTAGAGGCAAAACCGGCAGCTGATAACATACTTCCATTGAATAGTCAGGGCTTGATCCGGGTCAAAAAAATAAAAAAAATAATAATAAGAGTAATGACAAATCAATCGTTCGGGGGAAATGTACTACAAGTGCAAAGAGAAAATAGATGACTAGTGAATAAGAAACCCCCTTCAAGCAAAGGGAAAAAAAGCTCAATATTATGAAAATGTTCTACTATCAAGCTGCAAAGTGTCTGTGTTCATTATGAGCCATACAGAACTTGTCCAGATCGCCTTCATTGATGCCAAGTCTTGTCTGCCTCCTCTGGTGTCATTCTGTCAGGGGGAAATAATCATGCTGTTGTTGCATTTGCTCCTTTCCTCCTCATTCTACTCAAATCCGGGCCCACGGACGACGAGACCTTCTTGCCATTTTCTCTCTGTCTTTCTGAAAACGCTTCCTCATTTTCCAAAAACATAAAGAAACCAATGTCCGCTCATTTGCGCTTCCTGGCGTTTTTTGTGCGGCTCAGGCGTTGATCACAAACAGCCGAAATGAAGACAAAAGGCACGAAAAACTGCTTCCACCAAAGACCACCGCCAACATAATCGTGTTGTCTGTCTGCTACGGCAGCGAAGAAGGATGAAACGAGGGAGCTCCGGGATGTGAGACGGTGTCAGCCGCGGCCAGGACGCCCTTTCCCCTTCCCCCCTTCTTCTTCTCTCATTCACACTCGCACCGTTGGAGAATTATAATTAACACGTTGAGCTTTTCTGCCTTTTTGAACGAGCTGCATGATGAAGAGCCGTTGTCTAATACACCGCTGACCGTAAAGCATAGAAGTGCCTGGCTCTGAGAGAGAGGGGAACCCCGACCTTCCTCTCGTTCACGGAGATCTCTGTGGCTTGAAACAGAACGTCATGGCACCAAAGGCAAAGTTAACAACCCCCCCGAGAAAAAATATTCTTAAAAAAACGAACCTAAAGCGTATTTATATCTTACCGCTACCTACCTATCGTCCTAAACATTAGCCTACAGTGTGGTTTAAAGCGCACACACCACCTGCCAGAGATGGTGCTGTTGGAGCGAACAAAACGCCCTTGTCTTCCGCTCCACCAATGACGTGAAGACAGCTCTTGTTACCGTAATACTAATTGGACAATACTGTTGAGACATTATAAAACGACATCTGTGATTGGCTGAGCCACCAGGGCGATCCCAATACCTATATGAGCAGTCGTTTGCAGACGGCATGGACTTTCTCAAGGGTATTCCTCCACAACGGGGCTTGCCCTGCAGCGGTCCACATCATTGCCTGTGATTACCTTCCTCTCATGACTCATACTACTTGGAGCTGAGATTCACTGGGAGTTTAAAATACAGTCAAAGAAATATAAGTAAATACCAGAGCCTTAGATAAACCCGAGCAAATGCTTCTACCTGACTACATCTGCACGAGGATGATATTATAAAGTAAATCAAGACTGACTCATTTTACTACCTGAAAGCATTATTTGCACTACATTGCAATTGAACGCCAGGTTGCAATTTTCTTTATGTCATAATATATGAATTGCCTCATGCTGCAGGTGGTTCATTCAAACAATGATACAATAAAATCTTACAGCATTAAGCAAAAAGAAAAAAAAGCTCCATAGTTTTATTGTGTCATACCTAGGGGCTAGGGGAAACAACAGGTTTACTTTGGCAATTGTCAAACCCGGTGCCAACAGAGGCATAGTCACACTCACACCCTATTTCCAAGAGTCTGACTGTAGTTACCCCACAGTCATACACCCACAAAGTCATCTTCCCCTGGGCTGCTACGGCAACACAAAACACAAGACAAAACAACAAATGTGCCCATATACTGCAGCAGAGGTAAAAGTCCAAATGAAACACACAAATTGGAAAGGGATATATAGTTATAGTTATTTGCATGATGAAAGTATATGTACAGTATATATGTACATGTATATATACTGTTATATATGTACAGTATATATGTATATACTGCAAAACAATTCAACCAGTTAATCAGTTGATATCGTTCAGTTGAACTCCTGCAGTCTATAGTCAGATGCAAACAACAAAAAATGCTAAAAAGGTGTCATCAGTGTTCAAACTGTACATAGAATGCAGCCATCCACCCTGGTATTTTTGGTATTTTGAGACAATACACACTATGCAAGGTACGTTACTGCACATTACACCACAAACATTCACAAGAACAACAACAAAAAAAGACAGAAAGACTGTGGACATTTTCTGGAGGTTAAGAGAATAAAAAAAGTACTTGCAGCTGTAAAACCTGTCTGTCGTGAAAAAAACAACAACAACATATACACATGCCTATTGGAATGAAATGATTGATGTACATCCATTAAGAGCTACAATGGCTGCCTTGTTGACCATTCTGTAAAAGTAAAACCAAGATCATGTTTTGCATTTAAACAGGAAGCTATGGTGTTGGTATGACCAGAGCAGTATTTTCACTGAGTGCAGTGTAATCCCAGTGAATAAAGGCTGGCTTTGGTCAAAATGTTATATTTTGTTGTAGAATTTGTCTGTCAGGACAACTTAAAGAAATGTCCTCTCCCTCAGCTGTCTTGTCAGGGGCCACACTACCACAGAAAAAGGCTAACTGAGTAATATTAAAATACCAATGCCAACTTCAGGTCACTGTGGGTGGTAGTTGCTAACCTGATAACATCCTGTTTTGAGGTACAACAGATAAACCAACAAAAATGTGTCAACAGCTATTTTTTGTACTTCATAAGAACTATAGAAGGCCATTCCAATCCAGATACACTTTCAATGGTTCATAAAAAACCACCAAGCAGGAAGGTGGACATCTTTTAAATGGACACGAGTGAGTCAAATATTGCAAAATTCATCATTTCCTGTTGTATGTTTATAAACAGGAAAGTATTGTTGTATTTAAATTACATCACAAAGTGTAGACAAAGAATGCTAACGGGAAAAAAACCCTCTTGTTAATTACCCTGCTCAGAGGTAATAAAACCACCGCACATGTCGTAACTTGACTATTAAACATATTTGCTTCAAATAAATGACATAGACCGTCGACCACATGTGGATGGCAATATTCTCCCATTCACAGTTTACAAACCAGTTGTTGCCAGACAACTCTGAAACTGCTTGAACTTGTATGTGACCACGTCAATGATACGTCACTTGCCTGGACTGTTTGTTGACTATTCATACTTAACCCTCTAAGTGCACACCAGGGAGAACAATTTGAGAGACTTTTCTAACAATTAATTTCCTTCTCAGGCATTTTTTCTTTGTCTACCTTCACACTGCTTGCAAATGAGCCTACACTATGAGCAGACACGCCTTTATACAGTGCTACGTCAGATGTGTTTACCTACGTATTCTAACGCAAGCCTCCAGGGCTGCATACTGAACCGGCTGATTCCCCCTGCGGTCACAGGTACTGTTTCAGCTGTAGGCCCCTGGTGCTTCAGTCCTCCTGACTCCTACGTTGCTGATTGCTCTCAGGAGACTCTACCTGCCACGGTCTCCCTAATTGATTTACCGGTTACCTCTTAATGACACTGAAAACAAATGGAGGTATTGTATATTGTCTTACTGCAGCACTTATGATGCTCCGGGGCAAACAGACCCTATAGGTGCATAGGTAAACACACATGCAACACAGCTCATTAACATGCTCACGCAAACGTCTGTTTTCTGATGAGTTGACTCTTTGTGTCACCATAGTACATTCTTCTTCTACTACCTCTTCTGTATTTATCTGGAGTATACTATAAAATCTATTATAATCTAATGTGTATGTACTGGAATGAACATTTTTATACTGCTGTCTATATGCCAGAAACACATGCACTAAAGACGCAAAGGAATGACATGTGTCTGCAGAGCCACCTTGTGGTGAAATGAAGGTCCGCTGAAGAAGGTAAAAAAAAAACCCCAACAGTAAAATGATAAGATTTAAAACGCTTGATGAAGTGTCAGCGTGGTAATTTCATTAAAAATATCCTAAGGTATGTATTTGTGCTTCGAATCAAATACTGAGGGTAGACTTCGGGGATTACGCGTATATGTTTCTGTTTTGAAATGCTAGCGAGAGACCAAAACTCTTTGGTGGTTTCAAACAAACCTGGCACGCGGTTGTGTTCGCACTTACACTTGGAAGAAACTTCTCTGTTCTTGGACACAAGCAACGAAAAGGGGAGAAAAAGTGTGTGAGAAGTGTTGTGAGTCCTGGACTGCACCGATGTGTGATGCTTTCATTTGTTATGTATGTGTTACTGAAGTGATAGATCTCACTTTTATCCACATTATTCATACAGCACTTACTGAGAACAGTATGAATCATATCGACTCAAAGCACTGGCATCAACCCCAAGTGCAACGCAAGAGCACCACGTGCCAAAGAGTGGATGGATGGTTAGATGGATGGATGGACCGACGGACGGACAGATGAATGGATCATTATGCGTCACTTGACACGGCGTGGCACCTTTTAACCACTAGATAGCAGTGTTTCACCGTGTAAAAGGCCGCTGGGTGTCAGGCTAGTTTGTCATGTCGGTGCAATGATTGGTGACTAATTCATGAAATATTACAGATTAATCAAATAAAAAATATAATAATGATTTCAGAAACAGCTCCCAAAGTTACATTACCACAGTTTCCGTCAGACTGAGGTCGTAGTCAACTGTTAAGTTACCAAGAGGTCATCATTTTTGACAAAACGTTTTTGTCTCTATCTCTATCTCCTCTGTTTGCTTTACACTGAAACATACTGCTTGTTGTCAAGGTACCATTTTAAATTGTACTCGGTATATCTATTAAAAAAACCTGTCTGAAGCCAGTGGCGTTCACGTCAGTGATCTCTGTTAGGTTGGGATGGTTTAAAATTGGGATATTCAAAGTCATCATGCTGCAAAAGAGGGTGTTGAACATGAGATAAATGTAAAGTGCAGTTGTCACGATGCAGCCGGTGCTGTGTTTGAAGCCAGACTGAGAGAAGCACTTGGATGCTGAGCACATCTCAGCTTCCCATGACCATGAGCTGCAGCGGTGCCTATTAAAACCCACTGACGTCTCTTTTACGTCACTGCATGGGAGAAGATCTTACATAAAACCACATGTGAAAAGCAAGCTGTTTGCTTTCTCTAGTTCCTGTGATAAATGGACGACTTCTCAAACCAATCAGACGTTCAATGCAATTATAAAAAGCAATGTTAGAGACACAAATTCAACATTTAGTAAAGTGATGGAGACACAGAGACCACCTGGTGATTATGGACAATGTGGATAATAATCAGCTTATCTGCTGTCAGTATTTCATTGATTTTATATTTTTTCATATTTAGATTTATGTTGACTCTTTACTGGTATTTCACATGATAGGCAAATATTTTGCTTCCTAACGTACTGTACTGTACCCCAAACAGAAGGTCAGTTGACCAGACTGACGTAATGGAAACATATCAAAAGTTATTCTTTATCTTTTTTCACCATGTTTTATGTGGAACATTATTCAGGCTTTTGATCCACATGAGTTTGTTTTTAATGGTCCTGACAGAAGGTTCAGAAAATCAATCTGTTTATTAATGGTAATAAAAACATGAAAATGTCTTTTATTGTTTTGATGACATTATTATATTATTACAAATCTGCTTGGATTTTCAGTTTGAAGTCCCTTACTTTGTATCTGTCTCTGTCAACTCTGGTGTGGACTTTCCTTGACGGTGCATTAGGAACCGTGTGTTCCGTTCTCACACCCACAGCCTAAAAGCCAAAGGGGAAAATGAGATGTGAATAACACATATCTGTTTTACACAATGCTATTACATCTGTACAAATACTTCAGTGTGAAAAGTTCATGATTATGTTTTCTGCAACACACAAAACTATGTCACTATACTGGAGGGAACAATTCAGGAAGCTAAGATAATCACCACAGATCATCATACAGGTTCCTATTGGATTATACTGTGAACCAGTGTAAATAAACTTCATTTCTATGCATGTTTTAGATACGGAGAACTTTTAAGACAAATAGAACGAAATCTTTTATGAAATTAAAATGATTTCTCCTACGTATCCTACAGTGACCTTGTGAATCAGTGACAGTGACAGGTTTCCATGTGCATCAGTGTAATATGCCTTCCACGTCACTGAAATATTCATGCACGGAAACAGGTGGCAACCATTGATCTGCTTACATCCTGCTCATTAAATACAAATTTAACTTCCAATCTCATGTGTTTGAATTAGGTCCTTTGTTAATCGTTTTAATCGTTGGCTCTGCGAGCAGGTCCTATCACTACATACTCAAAGGCCTATTTTTCACCTCTGTACAGGAGAACCAGGGTCACGCTAACCTCTTTGAAATGCCACCATATGGCATTCACTCTGACTTTTCAAAAAAAATCTCTTTACTGCTGCCTATTTGTCAAGCGGGAATATTATGAGTCAGAGAGTAACGGCTCATAAATAGCAAACTGGCTTCAATCACAAAGACATAAACAAGAACTCCTTCTTAATAGATCTCATTTGAATTCACTTTCAGCAGCCGTCTAAATGATGAGCTCTTGGCAAGAAGCTCGCCTGTTGTTAATAAATAAATAATCACACCAGTTTGGGCGTCTTGAAAATTACTGATCAGAACTCAACGAAGAGAATTTTTTCTTTTTCTTTTTTGCTTTCTATTACAGACACACATGGAAGTATAATTTGTGGTTAATCACTGGAAAAGGTAATAAACAGTAAACTGCAAAATATGTGACAGGCAGAACACAATAAGTAATAATTAGAAGGCGGAAATATCTCTCACTCCTTTACGCCTTTTTGTTGAGCTTAAATAACTCGACCAGACGCAGGAAGAAAAAATATACAGAACAGTTACCAAACCTTAATAACGGACATGTTTTTCTAATGTAGCACAGTTTAATGGAAGTGAAATGCATGAGGCTGAATGCTAATATAAAAATGTTTTCCTTTTCATACTTATAGCATATAAATGATTGTTCTTCTGTGCGAGGAGCTTTAAGAGCTCTAATGTTCCTGCCTGTTGGTGAGCATTTATTACAGTACATACCACCTGTGCTTTGTATGTTTTGGCCTTGAAAGTGTCACTTGTGTCGATAAAGATAAAAAGCTGCGTATTGGGTTGCAGATTATAGGGAGCTTCCTGATGAAAATAAAAGAAGAGTGTAGATCCATATAATTAGCACATGAATAAGGAGTAAATAAATAATTTTATCATCTAAATTATTTTAGTGCTGATATAAAAAAAAATTCTCTGAACAGAAGCTGTTCTTCTGCCAGCCAGAAAAAAAACTGACAGGCATTATAAACAAAGGCACATTGTGTGTGAAACTTGCTGCTGGTAATTACTGTTTTCAAGTGCAGCACAGCGATAAGTCATTTCACAGTCGCAGCCAGTTATATTTATTTTCATGGGCACTTGAAACTAAGTCACATATTTAATAATCACCCATAAACTCCCCTTTAAAACTATGCTACCACAACTGTGCAATGCGCACTATACATTGTGGGACCAGTGCAGTAACACACTATTGCACATAAATGGAAATATAAAACTATAAAACATATTTTTTGGAGTTGTTACGACACGAATTATGCTGCTAGACAAAAAAAAGCACCATAGATTATTTGTGTTTTCAGCGAAGGCTTCTGATTTTGTTTTTCTTTATTATTTAGTACATGTACTTCGATGACGTTATTTAAAGAGTCACAACACAAACGTGTATTTTTACCTGTGATATTCCTAACGAGCACTTCCGGTGTACGTTATTCACGTGACGTCGGGAGTAAATGACAAACGACAAAACCACGTGTTATCTATGGTGGCGACAAGGGACTCTTAAACGACGACTAAAACGTGACGTGAAATAGCAGCTAAAAAACATCATTGGAGAATGCGGGCATCGATCCCGCTACCTCTCGCATGCTAAGCGAGCGCTCTACCATTTGAGCTAATTCCCCTCGTGCGCCACTTGCCTTAAGTAAAATATTTAAAGATATTCTTAGACGACCACATACACGTACTGTTTAATAATAGGGTTTGATGCAAGAACCGTAAGTGTGAGAAAATTGACAGAGAAAAAGAGCAGAGCTCATTGAAGACGAGTTGGTTTAAACTAAAAGAATAAAAAACAGCACCCACCCAATTTTACCACCCTTTTTGCGCAGTTATTAAAACGTTCGAAACGTAGAAAGTGGGGTGCCTCGTAATCTGTGAAATGGTTCATTTGTTAACGTACATTTACTCCCCAATCAGCTGGACGAAGTAAAAACTTCAAAAGTAAATTTTACAATCGCTCACACTAACTCCTTCGATAGCTCAGTTGGTAGAGCGGAGGACTGTAGGTTGATTAACAGTGATCCTTAGGTCGCTGGTTCAAATCCGGCTCGAAGGAAAGTGACTTTTTCTTCTCTCTAGCCTCGTTGGCTTTTCGACCATAAACACCGCAAACCTACATTAGCAACCACACTGAACAGCTAATAAGGTTGCCCTTTTTAATTCATGTGTTAGTGTTAGAATGTTTAACTTTTAAAACTAAATACAATACATTATTTTACATCTACATTTTTATCTCATGTATTTTATTAATACATTAATGCAAGTGTGATCAATACAAGGGTCATTACATATATTACTATATGAATATGAAATCACTTTCTAGATAAATAATGGATTATTCTTTCAAAATATTACAGAGCGCAGCTGCAACTATATGGAATCTGCCTTTACAATAACGGATTAAAGGTAAAAAATATTACCTTTTGTAATCAAATTATGCAGAGTTTAAACTAGATTTCACAATAGAATGTGCATAGGTTTAGGAAAAGGATGTTCTAACAGTGCCTGGAAATATTGTTGAAATCCAAAGTTTCCTACAACTGATTAAACTCTTCCTTGAATTATATGAAATCCTCCTGAGCCACAGTCCACAGGGTTAAATAAAGGACTTTGTTTAAAAGCCAAGCTCATACACTGCTTTTAACGTCAGCCACATCAGAAAGCCACTTTCAATCTTCAACCAGCCAACTGTCATAGAGGCCTATTATACTCCCACAATGACTGGAACATGGACAAATCTGAATTACCTAAATGCTGAGTAACAGAGATGATGACTAAGCGAGTTAGAGAACATTTTAGAGTGGAGCAGCAAAAAGGCAGCACAGATGAAATCATTTTAAAGGCGTTATCAACTTATTTACTGCCTCTGATTTGTTTTTCTGTTCGTCATATGGTAACTGTTATTGTAGTGGATGAATAACAAACACCACTTGCATTGAGCACTTATTTTTTTTCACCATTTCAAGTGTTCGTGCTGGTGGGCAGCTGTTCAGTGCTCAGTTTCAAATATGGGCAGGGTAAAAATGGCAACCTTTGACGTGACAGCAATAGCTGCTAAAAACAGCCGTGACACCAGTGTCATAGGAGCCCACACCCGCTAGGACAGGACAAGAGGAGCAGGCCTCTCTTCAGCCTGACTCGGGGCCTGGTGAACGCGACAGTTATTGACAGACTTCTCACGAACCGTAGCAGCTCCAGACGTCCACTCCAACTCTGTTTTCTTTTGTGGTTTTTTGTGGATTTTGTGTTGTAAAATGAATACAATGGAGAACTTGGAGAAGCAGCTGGTTTGTCCCATATGTCTGGAAATGTTTACCAAACCTGTGGTCATCCTTCCCTGCCAGCATAACCTCTGCAGGAAATGTGCCAATGACATTTTTCAGGTAGGAGACTCTACATCATATTTACCACTAACACACGGTCAATGTATCCATATCTTTGGCTAATAGCCCATGCTATTCACTAATAATTCGATGAGGTATTTATGGGAGGCATGTGACACATAAGTGTCCCTAAAATGATCGTAAAGTTTAATTTATTAAATAATGAAGATGTACAGTACACCAAGATATTACAGTAGTTTTAATAAATGTCTTGGTATAATTTATATCACTGTTCATTTATTTTAGTTGAATATGTGAAAGATATGAATGTGACTGATGTTTACAATGACGTGTGCAGTTTTCCAGACAAGGATTGTTAAAATAAGGAGGTCATTTTTAATAATTAATTAAAATCAAAGTCCAAACCAGTGATATACTGTATATTTTAATTCTATGCAGTATTATAACAACAGATGGCGTTATCGTGTAGATCACAACCATTTTCTTTGAGTAAATATTGAGGGTACATATCTGTACTATACTTGTTTATTTCCCTAATGTTGGATCAACAGTCTTATCTTATCTTAATTCACTCATTATATTATTTGAAGGATTATCTATTATTGAACTTTATGCTGCTGTACACTTTCCAGGTTTGTATACAAACAAGGCTACGTTGAAAATTCACTGTTTTTATTACAAGTTAGTCGGAACTGGACATTTTCTAGTACGTTTAGGATTTAATATCAGTCATTAATGTTAGTGGAACGATCTGTACAGGTTTGAATTATAATGTTCTCACAGGCTTCAAATCCATACCTGTCGACAAGAAGCAGCACCCTGACGTCTGGTGGTCGCTTCAAATGTCCCTCGTGCAGACACGAGGTGGTTCTGGACAGACATGGCGTGTACGGCTTACAAAGGAACCTGTTGGTGGAGAACATCATCGATATGTTCAAGCAGGAGTCAAGCAGGTGAGACAGACGGAATTTGACACATTTTGTCTCTAATGTCATGACACACATGACACATGAGACTGAACCGAGATATAATCTAACTGTCTCAGGTTTGGATGACTGTGTGAAATAAGACCCACAACAAAAGGGTGAATTATTACAGAGTCATGATTTAAATTATGTTACAAAAGAGGAAAAACTAAACCTAACAGCGTGCACCTGAATTCACACTGAAATACTGAACGGCAAAAAGGTGATCAATTAACGGACCATCGATGACCTCTTGACACAGGCCTTTGACATTATCAAGCACCCATTACCCATCGCATCAATATGTTCCAAAAAAAACCCCCGGCTGACACCGAGGTAACACTGTTACTGTTCCACCTCCACAGCAGCAAGCCAGCGCCAGCCAGAAAGGAAGAAACGCCCATGTGTGACGTCCACCAGGAGGAAAAGATCAATATTTACTGCGTCACCCACGGCGTGCCCACATGCTCCATGTGTAAGGTTTTTGGAGACCACAAAGACTGTCAAGTGGAACCTCTGAGCAGCATTTACCAGACAAAGAAGGTGAGGCCTGAAATAGCCACAGAGCCTGATAATCAACAGAACTGATTACCAGATAGCTCGCTAATTACCTAGGCAGGGTGAGAAGGTAGAAGTAGGTAAAAAGGTAGGTAGATATGCAGCCGTGGTTCTCAAATAATGGTGTAGGCACCAATGGTGGTACTTAGGCTCCCTCTAGTGGTATGCAGAAGAGTCTAATTTCCATATACTTTTAATTATTCAGCGTGTGGGTCTGGTTTCAAAGTAGGTGTAAGTTGTAGTACTAATTCAATGTATTGTGTAGGAATATATTTTCTGCTTGTACAGTATTCTGTGTTTAGCTGAACAGAGAATACTTGCAGATCCAACATTTCTAGGTGGTACTAGATGTTTGCAGTACAAACAAGGTTTAAAACAAATACTACAGGAACTGTTTGAATACAGATCCATTTCCTTTACAAATGCTGTTGAGAGAATAAAAGTGAAGACTTTCAAATGCTCTTTAAACAAACCCAGGCTTACAAAGAAAGTCAAA
The DNA here is from genome assembly GCF_000523025.1 of Cynoglossus semilaevis. Taxonomy (NCBI): domain Eukaryota; kingdom Metazoa; phylum Chordata; class Actinopteri; order Pleuronectiformes; family Cynoglossidae; genus Cynoglossus; species Cynoglossus semilaevis. The sequence continues at coordinate 9,002,418 of NC_024309.1, read as the reverse complement.
TAATTCCATTTAATTATTAATGTCCTATAACCTTTGAAATAGATTGTTCTTCCTCACTGACATCTAGTGTCTCTCCACCGGCATGTCCTTACTCCCCAGACAGAGCTGAGTGACGGGATAGCCATGATGGTCGGTCACAACGACAGGATGCAAGGCATCATCAGTCAGCTAGAGGAAACCTGTCGCGCCATAGAGGTCAGTGTCCAACCGCAGCTTGCTTAAACAGCCGTCTGAAATAATGCTACTGCCTTCACCTGCACAGACGTATCAGCAGGTCTAATCGGTACCACAGCGACGGCTCCACACTCCACTTTTGATCAGTTTGTATCATCGAGAGCGTGAGCTGAAAGGAGAGAAAGTCATATTACGTCCATATTATTTTCTTTTTTTTACATTTTCCCCTAATGCACTAGGCAGGGCACTCTATCCTGTCTCCACTCCATCGACGTTTAAACAAGCTGTGTTATTGATGGACGGAGGTTGGACAGCTCCCCGATTCTTCACATGCCACAGTTGGCCCAGGAGAGGAGGCGCTCAGTGGCGCCACTTAGGACAGACACACAGAATGAACTGTTATTTACTCTCATCCCTCTATCTCTATTCAAAGGAGACCGTTTAAATACAACAAGTGTTAACTAAAGTAGAGTGACAATCAATACGTAGTACATTTCAAATTACCAGGTATTCTTCTGTGAGTGTCCGAGGCTCCATCTCACTGTATTTTAGGTGAAGCACTAGCACTGTGTAATCATCAGTGCTGCTGCATGTAGTATCAGTATCTGGAAATACAGTTTATTTAGGTTTCATCAAGTCAGACCAGCTGCCCAAGACTTTTGCTTTAAATCCAGCCCCAAACCATAACAGAGCCTGAACCATGCTTCACTGAAGGTTCCTGGACAGTCATTATATTTTCCGACCTGATAACAGCCGAATCAAAATCCACAATGTGTTAAGCTTTTGTATTTTTTTTACTTGCAAAAAGGAACCATTCAAAAACCGTTAGTGTAAAATGAACTCATTTTGTACATTTTTAATTGTTCGTAGGCACTGATGACACTAAGAACGGGAATGAAAAAACCTGTAACTGCTGCTTAAAGACAATTATTTTAGAATGCTACATGTGTAACTAAATTGTGTGGACATTTCCACTTACACTGGTGCAGGAGAATGGCCGGAGGCAGAAGACCTTGGTCTGTGAGAAGTTCGATCAGTTGTACACCATCCTGGAGGAGAAGAAGAGGGACATGAGTCAAAAGGTAACGGCCGAACAGGAAGAGAAGCTGAACTACATCCGAGGACTGAGCAGGAAGTACGGAGACCACCTGGAGGAGAGTTGTAAAATTGTGGAGATGGGAATTCAGACTCTGGAAGAGCCAGAAATGGCTTCATTCCTGCAGGTCAGAGGTTACACTTTAACCACATCACTGGACGTTACAGAGAATCCAAGTGGATTCATGTTTATCTTTATCCCTCTGCCTCTTTCAGAACACAAAGCCTCTCCTCAAGAAGTAAGTTCATATTTTCATCATTGGTTTAGAATCCGTCCTTATTCAGTGACAACACTTAGATTTCCCCACGAGCAGGAAAACCAAGACATCTAATTAGAAACTCCTGCGTGTGTTTCTGTGCCCTTTTGCAGTGTGTTTTCTTCACATTCCAGTGAGTCATTTGCCAAATTAACATCTCCGCCCACACATAAAAGCATCAGTCTAACGCAGCAGGATCACACCTGCTGTCAAAAGAAAAGTTGTGAAATGTAACAAAATTCCTATCTATATCTGTGGCATCTTGAAATAACTTATGAAAGGCGCTCAGACTGATAACGTGTGTTATGACAAGTGTTACATTGACTCTGACTGCTAGTTTGTTTTTTTTTATTTCCTTTACACATATACAGTGCTTTTGCAACAACATTAAAAATGTTTTCCAGTCATCCTGGGCCATTTGGAGGCGTTACAATAAATAAATAAGTGAGTATGAAAATAAAATGTTTTTTAGCCCTGTCCCTGTAAGCTGGAATAGTTGGGGCGCCTCCCATTGGCTGGGAAAGAAGATTAAAATGTCTGTTCCTTTTCCACGTTCTGCCATTTAATTAAGTTACTTACTTTATCAATGAAACTTCAGTAACGTGCTGTCGTTAAAAATAAAAAATAAGGGATTGAGTGTATGCCATTCTGTCAGGTATGGTAAACCGGCAGGACACCAGACAACAAAATGCAGTCAGTTTTGCGGTGGTTAGACATTAAGTTTGTTATTCCGACACTACTTTAAGGTTACTTTGTCGACTAACGAATGCGCTGCGGCCTCACTGGTTGTCTCCCCCGTGTGGTTACAGAGGAGTGTTTACATAACGTCGCTCATGTTCGTTCAGTGCTATGCTAAACAGGCAGCTGTTCTTAGTGTGGCATTGTACATGGTAGTGGGGCTGCAGTTAGGTGTTAGGCAGATGGCAGAGCCTTGCACAGATAGGAGAAGTAGTGTGGATGGAGCGACCCAGTGTGAGAGACGGGATTATTTCATCAGTTATTATTGTGGGAATGGAATGGAATGACTCGTTTTGAAACGCATTTCCCGATCTTAAACATACAAAGTTGTTGATTTAGGAGTTGACAGACACAAAAATCAATATTGCATCATGTGTTCCCTTTCTTCTTCTCCTTCTCCGTCTTCTTCTACTTCCTCTGCCACCTCCAGCTCAGCCTGTTGTCTATTTGACAGAGCCTCAGAGAACGGTGTCTAAACCGTACATGTATATAGTAAACTTGGGCCACTTCAACCTTTATGTGTGTTTGTTGTCATGTTTTCCTGCATGTAGAATTACAGAGGCCTCCAGCACAGCACACTTAGATAAAGTGGAACGTGGCTACGAGAACATGGATCACTACAACGTGAACTTCAAGAGAGAAGGCAAGGCCCTGCGCAGCATCGACTTCATCGCTGGTGAGGCAGACGTTGGCTGACGTTGATTGAATTTGCCCATCAGAGATCTATTTTCTTTTAAATATAATTCTCACCTTGTACTTTTACAGACGACGAAGACGAAGACGACGAGGAAGAGGACGGAGATGAAGGCACCGAGGATGGAGAGGGGACCCACCTTGGGTCAGAGGGCAGCGCCGGCACGGCCGCCTCTCTCGCTGCCTGTTCGACCTCACAGCAGATAAACTCCACCCCCAGCACAGAGAAGAGCTCTGCCTCGACCTAGCTGCCGGCTCAAACAACACCCTATCCTGGAGAAAGGGGGGAGACAGGGGGATGTTAGGACAGTTTTGAATGGTTTCCCTCAGATTGGAGAAGAGTGAAATATATTTAGATCTGTGCCGGAGGGGAAAGAAGAAGTTGCGGAGGCGTGGGGTCGGCTTCTGTCCAATTCTTTATCTGTTGATGTGATTGTTTGTGTCCTTTTCACACGGACTGGTGTCTTTTTTTTTTTTTTGTTTTTGTTTTTACAGAGATATATTTTGCTTGTGTTTTGTTGTTGTTGTTTTTTTTAACCAGAAATTGCTACTGGTCACGCCCAGATTTTTAAAAGTGACAATACTTTTTTTTTTAAATGTCCCTGACCTTTTCCAACTCCTGGCTCAAACTACATCATTAGAACAGAGCAGCACAAGGGCCTCAGGTTTTCCACCCCGTCGTATACATTTATGACTAATCCCATATATCTACATGATTATATCAGTAAAAAATCTATCGTTGTGACATTTCCATTTTTTCATAACACTGAATGGCCTCATGTACCTGTGGCAGTACATGCAAATATATTTTCCTACTATGGACACTGGATGGGTTTTGCATTGTTACTGTATTATATATAACGTGTCATTAAAAAGTGCACTGTATAAGGAGGCCATAGTTTTTTTTCACAAAAATGTAGCCTTTCGGCGGAAATCCGAATGACGTTCATCTCCTTTTTGTTCGTTTGCATAACATTTTGCTACAGCTAGCATAGAGAAGAAGACAAAAAGAAGTCTTCTTCTCCATATATTAAAAGAACTGACTAATGAATTAGTGCCACCATGTGGTCAAAGTTGCATTGTATCTGAGCTTCGGGGTATCTCCGGTGTCTTTAGTTGATAACCTATGCAGTGCAAAACAGCAAGTTTCTGTAGCCCTCCAGGTGGCGATGGTTTTAAAACACTGGTTTAGCAAAGTTTTTTTTTGTTGGTGAGATGGAGGCTGGAGGACGAGCCACTGTGGCGATCTCTGAAGGGAACAGGCCACAGATGAAGAGGAAGATTCAGAGGTTGTGTGTAGTCAGTAAAGGTGATGTTTTTCTTTTTGTTCAGTTTCTTAGATTTTTACACCTCTCAATGGAAACCCAACAAGAAAAGCACCTTTATTAGTAAATCTTTAAGATGTTTAAAAAAAATTTGATCCCTCTGTCCTAAACCTCCAGGTCAGTGTTCCTGCCCAGCACTTCCTGTTCAAAGCAGCTGATGTTGCTGTTGTTGTGATGATGCCTGGAGCCCGTGGACATTTACTGCTGTCTCATGACAGTCTCACCTCTGACTCCTCAGCAGACCTGCCCCAAAGTTCAAATCGAACTTTTGTAGTTCCTCACTCGCTGACTTCCAGTCTACAAATGCTCAGTGTGGCGCTCGGCTTGAAGTTTTTAAGTGGGCCAAACAGAGTGGGATGACTCACATGCAGCCACGGCTCTTGTTTAGTTCACCCCGACGACTCGGGTCAAGGATCAAAACAGCTCGGACGGACGCACTGACACACACACAGTTCTTTCACGCTCATCAGTTATTAGTGAAGCATCTTTGAGATGTCTGGAGGTGACGACTGTTATTATGGATGTAAAGGAGGAAAAGTAATGTTTATTTTATTTTTATTTCTTGTGTTTGATGTCTTATGAGTGACAGAATATATTCTTAACACACCTAGCGATAGAACCACATCACATTGGGTTCTTTTTTTGGGGGGGGGCATGGGGGGGGGGGGGGGGGGGAAGGTCAGTTTCATCGGGGCTATTTGTACAAGCTTCAACCAATGTGTTTATTTATTTATTTTAAATTTCTATCTCCTTTTGTTGTTTTGTGTCTTTTCAAACACCCCATTAAAAATACCCTTGAATTTTTCCCAACTACTTAACTGGTTTTAAGGATGTTCACAGAGAAGTGTAAGCATTGCTTTTCATTTTCTTTTTATTTAAAAATATACTGATGTAAGATGTCCTCTGGCACAACTGAAAATGATTGCACATAAGTTTATTAACAAACATAAATATCATAAATACAGTGCTTCACCATCTAAAACAAAACTTCAGTTTTTCTCTTTTGTCAATGCAGTGATTCCTGAACAAAATCATTTCACGTCAGGTCAGTGATATTGTACAGATCGGACATTAGAACGGCGGGGTACAATCGGTCAATATACAGTGAGTCAAGCCCGTTTATGCTCCATAGATTGAGGTTAAAGCTATAAATAAATAATTTGATACAGCAGCACTACGTTGTACAGAGCCTATTAATGTGCTGATGGTCTGAATGTAAGAAGTAAGGAGGAAAACAAAAAACTAAGAAAACGTGAAAAAGAAAGTAAACAGGGATCTTTGGCGGAGAGGGAAGGAGCTCGTTATTTTCCAAAGAGCTCCATCATTCTTCTGTTATTTTGCGCCTGCTGAGCCATCTGTTCCGCCTTGGACATCTCCATCATCTCCCGGAGAAGGTGGAAGGTCAGATCCAGGGAAATCGCCGGGTCTTCGGACCTCCTTCCCCTCTCCATCGACTCATCACCGCGGTCCTCGAACATGAGCGCCCTGATGTTCCCAAATTTTCCTTGTAAAAGACGCCGTGTCAGCTGGAGTGGCAGCGCTCTGTTGGAGATAGGACTTCCACCGGGATACAGGGAGGAGGACGGGAAAGAGGTAGAGTGCCCACTTCCAAGGCGGAGGAAATA
>NC_024309.1:8981566-8996433 GCF_000523025.1 Cynoglossus semilaevis | reverse complement strand
CCATTTCCAAGTCGGAGGAAATACTCCTCTCCGAGCCGCTCCAGGATCGGACCAGACTGATGCTGCTGCAGCTGCAGGGAGTTTTGGGACTGGGGGGCTGGGACGCGCAGTGGACCGCCAGGACTGTCAATAGCCCGACATTCGTGGCGCGGTAAGAAAGCAACAAGCAGAATCACGGTGGTACCAAGAAAATTGAGCTTCATGTCAGGATATCAACAGGAATCTGTGGAAGAATGGAGAGAAAAATATATTTGGATTATTTTTACGTGATAAGATCGCTTTTTATTTTTTATTTTTTATTTGACGCGAAATGCGCTGCGTAAAGAGGATTTTTACGCACAAAAACACGCAATTAAATGACTCTTTGAGTAGAAAACTAAATATCACACTTTCATTATTGTTACAGGACGTGTTTCATTTCCTTCTTATCATAAATCGAAATCGAAACCTTTCTCCGCGTTGCTCAATCTTGGTGCGTAAAGAGTCACTGGCTCGGTGATGGACACATGGATGGATGATGGACTAACTCTAACTCTCGTCTTCTCTTCCTCTAAAAGTCAACATTTTTCATTTAACTCTAGGTTTTCTTTCAAACAGACTGCGGTGACAAAGTCTCAATGTGGCGAAAATTAAAAAAAAAGAAAAGGAAATGAAACCGTTCCATACCTTCAGTCCTTAGAGGAGGTCCAGCACAAACCGAGCAGGTTGCCAGTTGGTCGTGGAGATGGTCCTCCTGCTACTCCTCAGAGGAAACGAGTATATACGAGTTACTTAAAAGAGTAGAAGCTGAATGGACTTATATAGTCAGGCTCAGTATAAATGTGGCGCTCTGAGCTGAGATTGAGTCTGCGCGTTCCCGCCCGTCTGTAATGTGAATGGACAGAGTGCTTTAGTTTAGATGAGTCATAAGTGAGCGTGCACGCGCGTGCACGTGTGTCTACCTCCCTGCTCCCAGAGTAGGTGCTACACCTGCTGGCATTTTTAAAACCCAAATGACTTCGAAATACCCCCCTCCCTCCCTCACTTTGTTTTTCTTTTTTTTTTTAGAAAAGTTTAAGAGTTCCAAATGACTTCGAAATACCCCCCTCCCCCTCACTTTGTTTTTCTTTTTTTTAGAAAAGTTTAGGAGAAAACATCACACTCCAGAAGAGAAAGGAAGTTGGAGTTAATTCATCACCAACACTGTCTGGTCTTTCATTAGCAACTTTTGCAGTTTTACCATTCAGTGAGGACGAAATGGAATAAATAAAGGTTATTGTCTGTGATGCAGCTCTGACTGGTTCTGTTGGATCACACTTCACCAGTGACTCGGAGCAGTTTCACATGAACTATGACTGTGCATCTGCAAACAGCTCACGCTGAGACAGAGACATTAATTCCTTGCTGCGCCCACCACTTCACTGCCAATGTCAATGGTTGCCTCAGTCAGGTCACTTCAGAGCAGTGGTTCCCGAACTTTTACTACAGCGCCCCCTACTGAAGCTTCAAAATAGCATCAAAACGCCATTCCAATCATCTGTCTCTTCCTACTGTCACACGCAGGTGGTTGGTGTAACCAAGGCATGTCCAAAGTCTGGCCCGCAAGCCAATTGTGTTCCATGTTAAAATGTCTACAGTCCTGGAGCCTCTGTCTTAAAATCAATATGTGACCTGCCTGCACTGTTGACCACAGTATGAAATAACAGCATACAAAAAGCTCTTTTTAAATTTCACCAGAAGATGGTAGCAGACCTGTGGCCGCACTCGACCAGTGATTTTGGTTAAAAAAATAAATAAATAAAAAGAACAAAAAAATGTATGGATTATTATTAATTATCCATCCATCCATTTTCTTTTGTTATCCGTTACGTTACGTTATTAGACAAAAGGAGGAAAAATGAATGAATTATTATTAATTTGCCTTGCTTTACCCCCTGTAAGAGCTCTGCAATCACCAGGGTGGACTCGCCCCCCTCTTTGAGAACCACTGTAGCTGGCTCTCTTTGAAGATGCACAGTCTAACGTTGTGTCATAAAACCACAGAAATCCTCAGCAGCTGAGATTCTTCTTTCATCACAGAAATCCTCAGCAGCTGAGATTCTTCATTCATCATTTTCTTTTGTGTCCTTGTTTGCATCCAACACTTTACGGACAGATTAAAATACCGTTGACTCAGCTGATCACTGTGAATTTTCAATTCTTATAGACGTCACATTTGTTAAGTAACACTTCCCACTATGCAACAGCCATCACAGTCCCTCCATCCACACAGACAAATAGTTTTCATCCATCCATCACGTATAACTCCACATGCAGAGGTCATCGTCACTTTTAAGATTGCTTTTCTTTAGCTGCCAAAAAAAAAAAAATTTAAAAATTCTGACCATCTGATTCTACATTGCTTCTGCAGACATTTGTGTGAACCAGTGTGTACTCCATGATGTTTCTGCCATCGCCACTCCACTTTGTCGCTTTCCATGCTTCAGGGGAGGTGTCAGGTCCCATCATGAGAAACACATGTTGGCTGACACAAATAGAAAACACCGCCAGATGAGAGAGCGACGGACTGAGCTCCTCTCGTGTCACCTTATTTTCAAATCACTGTGCCTGAACACACACCAGTGGGAGAGAAATCCACTCCAGGGACGGCAAACCGGAAAAGACTCAGGCTCCAATGATAATCCCTTTGTTTTCTCCAATTAGAGCACGTCCCTCAGGAGGTCGGGTTAAATACAACACTGATGACTGCCTCCAAGGATGACTTCTCACTCTGACCTGTCGTCCAATCTGTAGTGCACAAAACTGCTTCATGAAATATACATAACACGGAGACTAATAATACTACTACTATACCACTACATGCCGATACCTTTTAATTGATCTAGTCCCTCTCTGATGCACACCATCTACTCCAAACCAGTGGTTCCCAACCTTTTTGGAGCCAAGCCATATGTAAGGAAATCAGGAAAAAACCCAGGACACACCACCAAACAAAAATCTCACAAAAAGTAATGAAATATAATAATCTTCTAGTTTAAATGACCTCATAATTGACTGAAACCTCAGCCTGTTTAGTTGAAGACAACACTGATATACTGGCAGGAATTGAAGAAAGACACTCACAAAGATCTTCTTCAACAGCTCTGATTATCTTTTTAGTTTTCATAGCCATCTGCTGCCACCTAGTGAAAGGGTATTTCATTGTTCTGCCTTTCATGCTTTGAAGAGCAGAGCAAAGAAAAAGCTGATAACTAGGACGTCAGGGCTCAGTCCTTGGACCACCTGACCTAAGACTCTACCCCTGCTGTCTAGCTGCTTTATAACTCGGTGATATAAGTGATGTAATAAAAACACCGTCTGAACATCGAGTGGTAGTCTGGCCTGCCGTCCGCAGGAAACCCCCTTCAAACCACAACTGGATGAAACTCACAGTCACAGTTGTCACTGCTTTCTGCTGATTATCATGATGAAAGCAGATCATTATCTGCTCTGAAGTACTTGATATTTTCACCACTTTTACGAGGGAATTGTCTCACTCATGACACACAGCGGTATAATTGAAAGGGATAACGTACACGCCAACCACATGGAGCTCTCTAAATCATCACCTCCTGAAAAATTCAATGGGAGCCAGCTGGCTCTCCCTGGCCTCCCCTGTATAGTTTGCATGCAATCAGACATGTATGGTGTAGACGGGTGAGAACATGTGAAGCAAAAGCTGTCCATAATGCAGCGGCCCCTCAAGGGTCCTTCTGTCTATATGGATCTCACAAAACAGAAGCTTTCCTAACGATCTGCCACACAGAGGGAAAAAAAATAACCTGCTGACTACCTCACTTTACTTTCTTTGTTTTGATGCATCCTAAATTCTTAATTTTTTTAAATGTATCACAGATTTATCTTCCAGACAGATTAATCTCTGATTCATTCAAAAGCAATACACTAAATTAAATACATTTTTCAAAACTCTCTTTAGTTCTCTTCGACAATTCCGACCTGTGCGTCATATCCTTTTCTTTTTAAAAGGAGACACATGGTTTTGCTTTATAAAAGGCTGAGTAATGTTTCTGCACAGCTGTGGGCTGCAGTTTGTCAGCGATGATTAAAAGTGTGGACAACACACAGATCTGTAACATTTTCATTTACAGGATGAATCACATGTGGAGTCACAGGAGTTTATAGGGTCAGGACACACACTTTGACATTCAATATAACAGAAGGGAAGAAACAGATTATTATCCAGTTTATACACGGATGAAGTCAGATCGCTTCATGTTCCCGTCTCAGCGGCTTCACTGGTGTATTGTGTCAAATATTGGTATCTGTTGATGGACGGAGCTGTAGGTTAGGTTTTATACCTAATGGCTGTTCTGCCACGAAGCACGCGTTCACCTTATTATGGGAAATTTGGTCTCTCTGGTACGTGATGTGCACAAGCACTGCTTTACTCAAAAGTGAGAGGTCGCTCATGTCCACTCTGGGACTGAGATGATTTGTTAACCTAATGATGTGGCACCAGAAAGAAATTGCCCTCTCAAGAGAAAAACTGGGGCAAGGCTGTTCCGCCAAAACTGTAACCCAGTTTTCAGTGTTCTCTAATCAAGTGCTGTCACCGCGGTTTGAGAGACAATTAACGTGGACGCAGACGTTGATTCTGTCTCCGGCTTAGATTTTGAAATGAACTGTGACCCAGTGTGTTTGGACGTGAAGAACCTTCAGGTTTCAGACAGACATCATCTGACAGTTATCATATGGATCAATATGACAGGACGCTGCCAGGGATGGAAACATTTGAAGGGTTTGTCCTTATTTTAGACCGCGTTTGTCTCCGAGCATCAAAAAATCCTCTTCCACTCTCTTCCCTTCTTCATTTTCTGTGTAAAAACAGTTGAACATGTTTTCTACCGTTTCCAACACTTTGGTTCCGAGGTTGAATCGGACATTATCGTGTATTTTCTACTTGGTTAAGTTCATCCGACCAGATGAAGTTGGCCAGTGTTGCATAATCTCCGTTTCATTACGTAAGTCCTTTGGTGAGTGAGTGCGTGTGAGAGAGAAAAGAAAAAAAACGCACAGATTTCTTTAGACGTAAGTGACAAATGAAAAAAAAAATCTCTCTTGTTAAGAGACAAAGACAGTGTCTTCTTTGAGTTGTTGAATTGCTTATTGTTTGGTTCAGTGGGAAGAGGAAGTTGTGATGAAGGAAATGCGTTTGCATCACTGAGCAGGAACCAGTTTTATTTGTGGGATCTGGACTGTGGAGATCATCTGGTTGCCAATACAGTGGGTCTCGCCCTTGTCTTTGCATGACAACAAACACGGTGCCTAATGTGCCCCCTCCCTGCTAAAGGCCATGTGCACAAAACCCTGAGTCCACTCAGATGACCACGCTGGGTATTTTTGCCCTGTGGTGCAGATAATGGATGTCCTTCAGCACATTAGGCAGGATGCAGGCCACTGAAGATGCAGTGAAATCATTTGAAGGCTTTTTCTGAAGCCGAAGCATTGTTGTTTTTGTTGTTGTTTGGTTTTTTTAAAACACATGGCATTAGGAAACAGGGCACAAGGGTTTGGACAAAGAGAACATCAAAAAAATGTGTTTTTTGCCCTAGTCATAAAACGCTGCATTTTTCTTTTCTTGTCTTTGTCTCTAAGACAGCAGAGTATTGTTGATACAGTTGCCAATTGGGTTTTAGCACAATTCTTGCTATTTAGGGTCATTTTTGTAGCTAATTTTATTTATTGATTGATTCATTTATTTTTAGAACGCTTTTTTGATATACATTTTAGCGAATTGATTTGTTATATCTAAACTAACTGTTAGCTACTGGGGTTTTAAAAAAAACCAAACACCTTCAGCATATGTTTTACAGCAGTCCCTCGTTATTTCGCGGTCCATCTTTCACGGATTCACAACTTCACAGGTTTTTGGAATTTGCATGAACTGCCTGAACTGGTCAGATAAAACTAAAGAAAAGAAACACAAACACAAAGAAAGGCATACTAATCTGGAGCTGCTCCATCAACAGCCCTCAACCACCAGGCTCCACTCTCCAAGGAGACGAGCACGTGGTGGACATGTGGACTTTGGATTGGCAGCTGGCAGGATTTGGACATCTGAATTGATCTAGTGTGGTGAATTCATGAAGTGAGTGGACGTCACTGAACCACTCCACATTGACATTGTATCTTGGGATGAGCCTTTATAAAGTGTAGTGACAGCTGTCTCGGCACCAGGACCTGTGCTGTCCTCTGTTCTGCCGTGTTGACAGGAGGTCACCTGAACATTAGCAGCTCGGAGGATTTGAGGTTACCGTCCTCGGTGTTTTCGAGTGTCTTTAAGAACACTCTCTATGTCCGTGAAAAGGAAATAATGAACTATTTATACCTCTGACCCCTTTATTTGTGCTTGTCTTCCCTCTCCCTGCAGGGGTCGCCACAGGAGATCATCTGTTTTCATCTCACCCTTCTCCTTTGCCTTCTTTACAATATCTTCACGTCCTCTCAGCATCCGCTATCTCTCCTCAGCACATGTCCACACCATCTCAACCTCACCTCTACAATTTAATCTCCAAACTCTATATATTTCCCTTCAAACTAATCCGGTCCATCCAGGTCACCACCAAGAAGAGTTTCAACACCTTTAATGTCTCTACCTCCAGCTCAGCCTCAGCCTCAGCCTGTCCTTCAGAGAGTCCCACTGTTTCTAATCACACATCACTACCAGCTCCTTAATCTTCTCTGTCACTCTCGCTGCTATCATTTTATTCAGAAATGTCCCATAATAACTTTTTGCCGATATCTGATATGCCATTATTGTCCAAATACTTAATTTTCCAATTCCAATATAAACCGATATAGGGGGGGCTTATAGATTAATGAATAGATTAATAAAATGAGCTGCAATGCTGCCATCTAGTGGCTTTCACTTTCACATACAGCCGTTTTCCCCCAAAACTATTTTTAGGGCACATATCATTCAAAACCAGGCATTGACACATCAGGTTTTCATTATCAGAGGCAAAACCGATAATAATTCTTACAGATATTACATAATTACGCTAACATTGAGTCAATAATATCAGTCTATAATTACGCTCACATTGAGTCGATAATCGGCTGATATTCTCAGACATCCCTTGTTTTATTTCATATCACATGACTCACACCTCCAGCTGTGCCCTCTTCTGTGACCTTAACTTCCTCCTCTGGTCCAGCAATAAGAATCTTTCCCTTTTCTTAAGTCTTGTTTCCACACTTGTATTCTGACTGTCTGAATGTTACTCCTCATCTCCATCCATCTCTTCACTCTGTCGTCAGTCTGACCACTGTCAGTTCTTCAGGACTGTCGTGTACATATACTAATATCGTGGAGGTCTCAGTAGCATTAGCTTAAATCCTGACTCTCCTGGTGTGTGGACTCCTTTAGTCTCTTTACCTTTAGCCCAGAAGGCGACGTTTATTCCAGCAGAAAAGTTACTTTATTTCCTGTGTCGTGTACCCCAAAGGGCGAAAAAATTACTTTCTGTTCATTTGCTCTTGATTGCAGCTGCCAGACGGGTGTTTCTGCTGCCAAGCATATTGACCTTGTCATAAATCCGCTGCGTCTGAGCCCAGAGGATACGAGTGGTCTTCACACTGCCGAAACTTCAGAGGTGACAGTGGCACAACTGGAGGTTAAACTGTTATTTCAGGTTCTTTACTTTGCCCACACTTCCTGCTCCGGCTGACGTAGCTGAAAACTGCCCGGTGGCAAAGTGCTGTATATACTGCTGTTTCTCATAATGACTTGCTTGTGTTGTGTCTGGGTCAGAGGTGGGACCACCGTAGCTGCAGCTGCCTCGATCACGGGCTATTTTCTCCACTTACATACAATTACATCAAAGACATACGAGTCTCTGTGATGCATTTTACAAATTTAAAAACAATTGGAATTTAGTATAATTTTAATTTTAAGTTTATGAAGGAATTAATGTAATTGAGAAACAGTTTAATAATTAAATCCAAAACTTCAGACTGGTGTGATTTAACCCTATCATTGTCCAGTTTGTTTAGAGAAATCAGTATTTACTGTTTTCAGTCAAACACTGGATAACGACTTTGAAAATATATTCTGGTTTATTCTAGTTTGATGACACTTTTCATCTACATCAATCAAAAACGTAAACCTAAAACATGAGCTTCACAGCGCCTCCCAGTGGTCCCTGAAGTCTTACAAGACAATGTGCCTTAAAGTTTAACTCACAATATCATTCCAGTCATGGACACAGTGATTGGTCAATGTGAACTATCACAAAGTATCGACCGCGGGTAGGTTTTAAATAGCCACTAAGTACAAAAGTCATTTCCTTCAGACTCTCATTCTGTCTCTTTATTACATCATGGCCATTTAAAATCATTGCGGCTGAATTACTTTGGTTCCTTCACTCCGTGCTGCAGCAGATTCCAGGTTGACATGGCAAACAGCACGTCCATCATTCATGGTCATTTTCTACCATACACTGAGCCGAGCCTGGGTGTGTTTTTGTTGTAATAAAAGTCACGTATTTCTAAGTTGACAACGCATTCATTTGTGGTTAGTATGAAGTTAGTATGACCCTCCATTTTCATCTTCAATTCTTTTACGCACTCCCATTTCCACACAGAAAGCCTGGCCTTTTATTAATGAGAGTACGAAGATAAAACAGAGTTAGTGTGACTTTTGTAGTGAGTGGCAAAGATTAGTTCACACAACGCTCTGAAATTCAAATACAGCCCTTTAAAGCTCACTAAGTGCTGTGCTGCTCAGGACTCTCCAAAAATAAATATCTACCTCTATTTAAGCTCATTATATTTAAGTACCTGCATTTACATAGCTAATTAACTATCGCTTTTGTCTGCTGCTAGCTGCTTCAATTTGGAAAAAACAAGTCACATTATTTGGTATATGTTTGTTTTTCCCAATACAGCTCTAATTAAACAACGTGGCCACGAAAAGTCTAGATTTAGTTCAAATAAATGTGTTTAGTACGATAATTTAAAAGTGGAATTAACACATGAACAAAATGACACTCACCGTAAATCCATTAATACCACATCCATCCACCAATCACTGCTCTAATACACAGTTGATACACTTGTTATTTGCACACATTGCAAGAAAAAAAGTTTCACCTGGAGCTTTAAATGATAGCACATCTACGCCACAGAGCCAGAGTCAGACCAGCAGTAACCAAACGGATTACAAGTGACTGTCCACCGATAAATGTTGTTGAAGGCAACAGCTTTACTGACATTCACATTTTGAAAGCAAACGCCAACTTTACTGACATTCACATTTTGAAAGCAACCGTCGTTTTACAAGCCAACGTCAAGATAACTAAAATACGTCAACTCCGGACAACTAATTTGGATCAGTCAAGTAAAAACGTCTACCTGTGATATCTGTTCTAGTAGTACGCAGGACACATTTGTTGTCACATTAAAGAGTTTTGATTTAGTTCAATTAATCACAATTAATTGTAATTAATCCAATTTTTTTTCTAAAATTAATCATTTGACAATGTTAAAAGTCAACCAGAACTTATAGAGAAAACTTTTTTCAAGTTTGCAAACTGTTTGGAATTTCTTTTTTATTTACATCCACCTTCACACAGCAGTTGAGTGGGCTGTGCTGGACTGTCTTCACACAGACTATTTTAAACTCAGGTGGGCTTCCCCCAAGGCCCCTGACCCTCTCTCAGCACCAATTACATTTACTACAGTTATGTAAACATCAATTAGAAGAAGGATTGAGATATCGGCAGATGAGGCCGCGCTCCGTCTCCACTGTGTATGTAGTTGATTCTGTCTCCCTGTTCATATGTATGCAGAGGGATGAGCCTCAGTCATGCTCACAGCAAAAATGTTCTTTACACTAATAAACCAGGAGCAGAGAGTGAGCGGGCCATCTGCCCCACTGAGCCCTGTGATATAACACTGAGCCGCAGGGTGGACATAGTCTAATCTGACTTGGTTTGGCAATGACTTTCAATCAGGGCAGAAAGGAAACCGGAGCCTAACTAACCACAAGTAGGTTGTACTTGGCCCGAGGCGCGTCACACTGTCAAGACGTCAAGACGTTGCTTTGTTGCGCTGCGCACTTCCTCCCAGCCTCAAACAACACGTAAAGATGAAAAAACATGAATGTGTTATCTGGTCTTAATCATCTGTGACACTGAATCATCATGCCTTATTTGGGCGTACATACGGGCTGGAGACTTCGCGGCTGTCACACACATTACACTCCATCGACACCATGAATGACAGCCATGAGCAGAAGAAGGTGAGGTCGCTCTTTCGGGGGGACGGGGGGAGCGGGGGGTTGAAAACTTCGAAATAAACCTGAGAATTCGGTTTTTGGTGTGACTTGTGCTTGTACGGTGAGAAGTGGAAAAAATCTAAATAGACCTAGATTTTTTCAACTTAAAACAACACAGCTAGTTCACTACACACCCTCTGTTTAAGTATAAGTTCTTCGGCTGCAGTAGTTCCACGAGCAGAGACACCAGAGCTAACGTTAGCTACAGCGGCCGTAGTACAGCCAACACTGTATTATTTAAATTGGAAAAACTTTTTTTTAAAATACAAAATAAATATAAATAGTCGTATTCATTTAATTAATAAAGTATTATTATTATTATCATCATAATTGTATTATTATTATTATTAATATCATAATTTTTTATTTGCTAGTCTTAAGCTATTCTGGTTCATAATTATATCTTGAAATGTTTTGACCCACGCTCATTTGAGGAACCCTCTCCCTCCTCCTTTCTCCCCTCTCCCCCTCCTCCCCCTCCACACCACAGAGACTAGTGTTTACAGAAAATGCAAAACCATATCAAGGACTCCTGTGCTTTGACACTAATTAATACTCTTGTTCCTACTCTGAATGACGGCTGTCACAGTCCGAAGTCTTCACAGTACTTTAAAAAAGAAAATCATCTTTTCATACCACACAGGTGCATTGATGCTGCGATCTGCTGATGTTGTCTCCCTTTACATCATACCTGTAATGGGGTTTTTTTTTTCGTGCACTCCATCAAAGGTCCTTTCTGAAACATTCAAGCTGAAGGTCACATCCTACACTCTTCTGTAAGCATGAGGACAAAGGTGCTGATTCAATCCAGCGCTCGTTCTCAAGGCTGTTAAAGTGTTCGTGTGTTTCCAGCCGTTAGTTTTATCGATGCACTTTGATCAGGCACCCAAATTTAGTCGCCATTAAAAACTAATGCATTCAGCAAATCAGCGTAAAAGTGCTTCACGTTGATGTAAAATTATTTTCCTCCTCCAAACAAATCATTAGTGAAATTTAACAGAGACATGTTAGTTTACATTAGCACTAATGTGTTTTTTTTTCACATTACCGGTAACTTTCCCAGATCAAAAGTCCAATACTGAGTTTTTAGAAAGGATGTAGGTTTTTTTAAAACCTTCTTGAAATTCTTCTTAATTGTTTCACTTTGCTCAAACTCCAGGGCACGCAGAGATTACATTTGCATATCAAAGTACGACGCTCGAGGGTCCCTGCATAGATGTATGTGATCCATATTATTTATAGCCAGGGAACGTCCCCTGGGATTCTGACGCTGTTCACCGCCTGTCATTCCCCAGGAAAGGACAGTTGGGCCAACGTAGCGTGCAATTAGGGACTGTTGCATCACGTCAGACCAAAGGCTCGCGACTGACATCTAAACTTTTTTGGCAATAAAGCAAACCAGCTGTGAGGAGTCAGCAAAGATAAGGGGGCCACGTGTTCGTCATCCTGGATTCTCTGCTCCGACACGGATGAGCTCATGTTTAGCATTCTTCTGACACGCAGGCACTCTGTTAGCGCTAAGTGACAGTGGCTGCGTGGATGAGCACAGCAAGGTGACTTCTGCCCTTTGGTTAATGAACGTCCGTGTTCTCTGACTCATCCAACAACATTGACTGATCTATAGAAGCAGTGGCTC
Source organism: Cynoglossus semilaevis (assembly GCF_000523025.1). Taxonomy (NCBI): domain Eukaryota; kingdom Metazoa; phylum Chordata; class Actinopteri; order Pleuronectiformes; family Cynoglossidae; genus Cynoglossus; species Cynoglossus semilaevis. The sequence continues at coordinate 8,984,479 of NC_024309.1, read as the reverse complement.
CTGTTGAATGGCCCACTCACTATTCCCATGCCGAAGTCTCCTAACATCAGTCCGCTCAGGTCTCCATCCCATGCCCTGAATATATCACTCAGAAAGCATCGCCCGCTGCAGGGGGAGTGGGAACTAAATGCATATTCAATAAGGCCCAAATTAGACTAATGGATTGTCAAGTCAGCCTAAACTTAGGGAAAATGCAAAATTATTAAAGACCCGACGGAATTCATTTGTAATGTGTGTTCTTGGCTTACCTAAGAATAAACTCAAGAAAACTTGACCCCTCACTCTAAACCACTGATGCGCAACTTCCTTGAGGCAAAATTAGCAATGAAAAATTGGCTAATTTTAACATCGCTGATAAATAAGTCATGCTAACTCTTCAGGATGATGTAAAGAAATGATCAGGGAGCGGTCGTGTCGCCTGACTTTTGATGGACTGAATAATGTGGAACCAAAGTTCAAACCAAAGTTAGTTGGCATACCAGGGCACTGCCTAAAAATGATGTGATAAAAACAGAAACTCAACATATTATTTTAGCTAAACACAGTCTGATTCGACCTTCCTCCTGTAGTAAACACCTCCCCAGAGGAATTAATGGCTGTCCGCATTCACTAAGGCTGGGAATAAGTCTAATTATGCACCAATGTGCTCCGATGGACTAATTAACAGGGGATCAATAAAGGCCCTGGATGCCCCGCACCTAGGGGCCCGGTGCTCAGCCCCCTCATTATTGAAGCTTCAAAGAGGATTTCTCTGCCTCCACCCAAGAGGCTGGATGACACATTAGGGCTGCACAGGTTGGGCAAAAGTTGACGCTAACACTTTCCTAGCATGCGTGTTTGTGGACAAAATTACCATGGTAATGTGCACAAGGTGACACATCATTAAAAGACACTCGGAGGCTTCAAAGTCTCCGAGCCACGGTGGCGGTTATCAGGGTCAACGATATGAAAAGAAGGACAGAATCAGTCAGATCTGTGTGAACATCTCTGTACGTGGTTATTATCTGGAGGAAACCAAACACGTTGGTGTTAGGGGGAATCATGGCCTCTCATTTTCTTTGTAATAACTCATTTTAATCACTTCATTTTTTATAGACGTTATTCAACTAGTTAGCTTAGCATGAAATAGCAAGAGCGCTACCAAAAGCTAGGAAATGACTAGCCTGGTTCTTTTAAAGGACAAAAAAAGGATCATCCACATTTAAAGCTCATTAAAAGAGTGTGTTAACATCTGGTGAGCCAGTTATGACCTGGACTTTTTGTATGTCTGTATGACTTTAAGTATGTATAAAAATGACATTACTACACAAGTCAGGTACTACACATGTTGTAATTCAACCTTCAAAAGAAAAACTGCTAAAGAAATATTCTAGCAGTTACGTCAACATGTAAACTCGACCCGGTGTAACCACCATGAACACAGTCACTGTTCAGTTAACACAAAATTAATTAGTTTTTGAAACATGCGCATGTTCCCTGTTCTTAATTAACATGAAACCACAGACATGAAAGTGTCTCTGTCACCGGAGGACAATAACATTTAGAACTCATGCAAATATTTTAGTGTTTTACTATTCATGTAATTGTAATTTACTGACTATGACGTGTGAAGTCCGACTGGGGTAAAATGAATTTCCCTGCCTGACATGATTTTTTTTTTTTTTTTTTTTGCTTTTGTCGTATGTGCTCTGGCAGCCGTGTGACTCGGTGGTTTAAAAAACTAGTTATGAACATATGGGAAGGATTTTTACTGAAAAATGTTCAATTTTTAAAACCAAAGCTTGTACCCTCGCGGTGTCGCGGTTTGGCTGTCACGCCCCCAGTGAATCGCAGGTTTTTAATATTTCAAATGTATTTTTGTATTGCAAATTTTTATTTTTCCAATATTTTCATTATTTTCTAGCCTAAGAAGAAAAAAGAAAGTAAAACATTAGTAAAAGAAATAAATAAAAAGACATTTTGTAAAAGACATACATACAAAGAAATACGCGTAAACAAGATTTGTGAAAGTTTCGTTAAGTTTTTTGTCATATTTTACCCCCTTACGATGCCTCCTAAAGGCCGTTTCATGTGACAAAATTAGATTCAGAAAAAGAGACAATGAATAATTTGTAAATCGATTTCTGCTAAGTTTCATCATTAGGGTCGGTGGAGCCGGAGGTTCTTTCTGATTACAGGGTACATGATGTCACCGCTTTGAACCCACACACTGCTGCTGAGAAGCCGAGCGAGGGATGACCTCTGTAAACTGACATGACACCAGGCACTTCCCAATACAGTCTGCTTCCAACACCCAGCGTGAAGCCCTGGCAGCACACACTCCCTCACACACACACACACTGACGATGCGCTTGGAATGATAGCTCAAGGACTCTCCTATCTCCGTCGTGCTGGTTCTAGGATGACGGCCAAGGTTTAGCAGTTCAACCTTTTATTCACTCCCGTCAGCGGGAGTCTCTTTCACCCAGACCACGCATGTTTCATGCTCACACGCAAACTTCACGCCCCTCTGAGATCGTGCCCCCAAAAAATAAAAATGGCATAATACCTGCCGCTGCGAGAGGTCCAGAGTCAGGATTACCTTTTACCGCCTTTGTCAAGGGATAAAAGGTTTTAAATGAGGTACAACTGATGCAACAATGTGTCTGCCTGTGCAAGACCTTGTTAACTTGCAGAAAGAACAGGCGATTTGTCGTATTTATGTTTCATCTTGTGGTGAGGTGCCATGTAGAGCGCGGGGCAGTTAGAGAGCAGAAGGCAGCTGTGGGACTTCGCACATGGTTTTATGACAATTCTGTCCCTACCACAGAAAAAGAGCGGTGACCTTTACTGTCAGGAAAACCAAACTAGGCTTACCAGGGAGGGGAGGGGACGGGGGGAGGGGGGGGGACTAATTTTCCGCTCCACGCTGGG
>NC_024309.1:8870117-8980114 GCF_000523025.1 Cynoglossus semilaevis | reverse complement strand
GGGAGGGGGGGGCACTAATTTCCCTCTCCACTGTGGGAACAGGAACTAGAGAATGTAATCTGCAAAAGTGCCTAAGCCTGGGAGCTCACGGCCCGGCCCGACCGGGCTGTTTGCTCTGCGTGTACAGCTTTGGGTCAGCGTGGACACGGCCCCCTACTTTGATTCCCCTGAGAGGAATCATGTCACGTGAAGCTGTGAGCCGTGATATTTACCTCAGTGATGGGTTCCTGCCTTTGCCGTATGTTCAGGGAATATTTATAAGCTTCTATGATGGGAGCTATGAAACATCCACCTCAGACAGAAGGGCGGGTTGGTAAAACGCTGAGGTATCTGAGTTAATTCTGATCAGTGCTGCGATGTGGCCTGTTTTGTTCTTCAAAGTTACATTACTGTCACCTGTTGTTGTTTCACACATCAGCAACAGAAGCAGGCCTACAGCAGTGCGTCTTGACACAATGACCTGATAAAATACTGCAAACTATGTATACTGTGTATGTGTGTATTTATATATGTAGAGCACATCAGTGTGTGTGTGTAGGAGATTCACTTAATATGGTCTGAAAACTATTGTTTATTTACTGAAAATAGTTAGTCTTCGCTCACGTATGTGACAGTTACAGGAAGACTTAAATGTTTCTCCACTAGGTGGAAGCAGATGACTTTAAAACTAAAAAAAAATAAGGAGATCTTCCTGTGAGTCTTTCTTCAATTCCTGCAAGTGTATCAGCATTGTGTTCAACTAAACAGACCAGGAGTGAATACTGAGCAAGTAAACTGAGAGTTAAATTAACACTGCAGTAGTAGATTATTGTTTTCTATTGTTTTTCACAGCATATAGTTTTTGTCTGGTGGTGCACCTAGAATTTTTCAAACAAATTATGTGCCACAGCTAATAACGGTCATGTATCACAGGATTAGCATGACACTTACTATTAGTTTTCATGACAAGTTTTGTTCTTTGAGCCTAAAATTATTAGAGTTTTCCTCAGCGTCCTGATCTTAGTCATTTTACATTTACATTTTCTAAATCTAAATCCAAATGAATCCACTTCTGAATATGAGCAACTCAAACAGGAAATATCTTAAAACATCGTATACAAGAACCAAAAAGCAGTACATGACAGGTATTTTTGTACTTGTTTAAACTTTTTCTAATAATGTTTGTCGTCTATGCTTTAAAATATACATTCATATTTACATGACAGGTATTTTTGTACTTGTTTATCAAGCCTTAAGCTTGATAAATAGATTTTAATGAGTGCATGAACATTAGTCATTTGTTGACTCACAGTTATAGCTGCTGTGTTAGACACAGACCTTGATGGACAATGTTCCACAAGGTGAACCAGTGGGTGGATGGCAGCACAATTAGCACCAGAGCAATAATTTCATACAGAAAGAGATAATACACAAACCGGCTGCAACATTGTTTTGGTTATGGTCGTTTTTATTTATTTCATTTATGTTTTATATTTATATTTTATTCATGTAATGCCGTATAATTATAAAACAATGTGCCAAAACTTTTGGGAGAGGAAATGGGCGTCAATATAAATACTTTTCTTCAAAATCAAGGAAAGTAGAATAATTAATGAAACAGCATGAATAAAAGAAGATTTCGTGGATACAGATAATGAAAAAAGGTCAGGAATAAAAAGAACAGAAAATAGCAAACACATTTTTATTATTAAATTATCTTCTATTTTACCATTTACCAAAACTAATTGTTTGTTGTTGTTTTTCAGACTAAGACTAAAAAAAAACAGACGCGAATGAAAGAAATTAGCTGAACTGAGAACCCCGCAAAGAGGAAGAGGAAAAACTAACTTTTGAAAAAAATATTTTTCCATGCTGAAGACATTTTTCATTAATAGGTTTAGTGTCAAAAATAAACATAGAAACAGATGTAGGTTTAATGTCTGTAATTCTCACAAAGCCCCGTGTTTGGGAGAAAGCCATATTAAAGCCCTATTGATCAGACAGGAGTCCAAGGAGAAAGAGAGGTCTCGGCAGAGGCATGGGAAGATCCATGATGATGAGGAGCAGATGAGATGCCTTCACCTCATCTGCTCCTGGTGAATTTACACCAGCAATTATGCAAAAAGATGTGTGTTTGAATAAAGAAATGCCAGGAAGGTTAAACCTTTTGTGTACGATTCGAGGAAAAAAAAAAAAACACACACATGGACATTCAGCATAAATGTGATGAGTGTTTTCTGCCATGTTGTTTTTAAAAATACTCAATTTATAAAAAGACTGCCTTGAACTAAATATGGAAATATGGATTTATATTGGAAACTGGATTAAAGGATGAACAGCCACAGATGTCTGGAGAAAAACCCAGGGCTTCGCTTTGATGGAGGAACAAGTTGTTCTGCAAAAAACAACTGAAGGGAATAAATATTCTGAGAGGAGCGGAGCTACCAAAGAAAGGACTGAGAAAAGATCCTGCAGCCTAGCCAACAGTTCAACTCTAGTACTTGTCTGCACTCTCTAGTACTTACAAATTAAATTAAATTTGAAATAAAACACACATCAGTAGTATTTGTTTCTCATTATGTCTCTTTATCTGTAGCCTTTTGAGTTCATTTGTAACGTCAACCTTTTTTCACAGGCTAACAACAACAACAAAAAAAACAAAATGTATGTGCTATATTATAGCACATACACTGCTAATACTGCAAATCCTGCCAGTATATACTGGTTATATACTAGGGGGGCAACTGTAAAACACATTTGATATGATCTCGTGGGCCAAATATAATTACACTGTGGGCCAGATTTGGCCCCACGAGCCTGAGATTGACACGTGTGGTCTAAAAAATGGGATTTTAACTAAAATTAACTGCTGTGATGTCAGAGTAAAATAAAAAAAACATAATCAACATTTGATAAAACTACACCAAACCAGTATCAGGTCAGTGACCCAAAGTATTATTATTGTACTCTTCCATGAACCAACAAGCAGTGTTAGAGTGTGAGTCTAAAGAAAAGCAGTGTGACTATCCTTCACCCTAACTTCACTCGTATCAGATCTAAGCTGTGGTCTGGGATTGGAGTCAGATTAGATGAGTCATTTTGATGTGAGGTTCTGCAGCACGGCTCTGGATTACAGCTGTTCACATCCCTTTTCCTCCTTAGGCTCAGTTTGTGTGAAATACACATTCTAAATTAAAGTCTTAAGTGATATTTATAGGTTTTTGTCATTGTTGGAAGATGAAGGGAGATCTATCCGGTTAAAGACTGCCACCGTTGAACACAAAATGTCAGCTTTTCAGGGAATTGTGGGACAAAGAGTGGAGGGATCGATTTTGAAAAAGCGGGTTAATCTTCTTTGGCTCAGACTAAAAATAAAAAAGCATTACTGTGCTATAACCTCATCCTTTTACACACATTGATCATCTGTGTCTGAGACGCATCAGACGCTGACAGTGAGAATTAGTTTTTGTTTTGTTTTTTTTCCTCTTTTCAGCTCAAAGAGAACTTCATCTGGACAGCACTGTGTTTTCTTTCCAAATCGGACCAAGTAATAAGAAAAGTAATCGTGTTTGGATGGACTCACCCCGGATCAAAAGTCAGCAGATTTATCTTTAAATGTATATAAATAGCTCCGTGAGACGTCGAAGACCGAGGATGACAGGCCGCCGATGTTAGCTGCTAACTAGCGGATCATTAAATTGGGTGATTTTCAAAGATCTACGTCACGGAGGACCTTATAGCCTCCTCGCCACGACAGGGACTTTGGGCCACTAATTACGCATTTCCCTCTCACATTTCCAAACACAGCATCACTTGTGACCTTATCTCTGTGCAGTGTGGTGATGAATGTAATTACGGCAGCCCAAAATAATAACACCACTGTCTTTGAGCCTGCAGCTCTCAGTCAGTCATAAAAGGACAGCAGCCCTGTGCCTCCTCTCACCTCCTCTCACCAAAGCCTCCTTCAAATTAGTGCAGATGAGGACCAAAATAGACCCACTAAACTCCTGGATCTCCTGCATACACGTACACGGAAAACATCACGGAAGTAAAAAGTGAGTGAGGTGTATTAATACTTAACTGGAATTTAGCGTTCCAGAAGACTTTTATTTTCAGTTGCCAAAATGTCTAGGAGAGATGTGTCCAACATGGGGGGCATGTCGCTCTTCAGGATCACTAAGCTATTGCAGCTGGTTGCATCAATGGAAAACTTTGGTGAAAAGATGGTTGTTTTTTAATTTGTCCCACTGTCTTTTTAAGAAAAAATAATTTCAGAATAGTCCTATCTACAGAAGGGGGCGCTGCTGAAAAAGTCAGACAACCACTGGTCTCAAAGACTTAAAAGAAAATAATGACCACAATAATAGAAAGAGATCATTTTTGTTGGTTTTTGACACAGCATCCAATGACTTTTTGTTCACGCAGTTTTTCGTACAAAAGTCACTGAGTCGTTTTATACACATGCGGAAAAAAAACCCAACAATTATTATTAGGTTTAATGAGGTTCAAACTTACAGTAAGTCGGCAAACAGGCGTCCTTATCCCACAGTGTCTCTGTTCCGCTCGTTGTCCTCATTGTTGGTCAGTCTCTTGCTGTGGTTGAACTCTAAATAAACAAGACAATATATCAATGTTCAAATAAGAAAATGGGTCACTTGGGTCACACAGAGACAGAAATAAGAAAATGGGTCACTTGGGTCACATATAAAAACCTATTAATGGCCCATATATGGCATAAAGACAGCGAGTGCTGGTCCAGACATATTTAGCTCAAAGTTGTCCCTCTGCTGGTCTTATGTTTGGACTCTTTTGGTTTGTCTCTGGGTCAAGTGAACTAGTTTTTGTGGCAATTTATTTCAAAATCCTATTTTATTTATATTTATATATTTATTTCTTTAGTTTTTGATTATTATTATTATTATTAATCTGAACCAGTTTTGTAGCCGACAGGGTTATTACTGTTACCCTGCAGAAATTGTGTGCACAATGAAGGGCTGCAAATCACATCTCCAATCACACACCTGTGTGCAGCCAGACTGGGGGGCAAATTTACTAAACAAACAACGCTCCAGAAATAAACAGTGTTTATTGACAGACTGAGGTGAAGTCAGGAAAGTGCCGAAAGCAAGTGGGCAGATAAGAATAGACCGAGAATTCACACCAACAATTTACAACAAATCAAAAACTGTTCTCAAACACTCATTTGTCCTAAAAGCAGGGGTGTAAAGACACACGCTGCTCCGAGGGCCAGCGGATGTGTTTAATCACCAGGGGCCAGAATATATTTTTGACTAATATTTCACCAAAATTTGTAGGAAAACTTTGGCTTTAAAAATCAAAGGGATGTAAATATGAACACAACATAAACAAAACGTGTCATAATTTAAGGGTGGGCGAATTTTAACAAGCCATTACACTTAAATGTTTTTACTACTGGAAAGGTAATAAATAATAAACATATTATCATTTTTATTAAACTTGTAAAACCTTGAGTAGCCTATTTATGCTTTTCCTGTTTTTGGCATTTTAAATGTTAAAATCTTATAAATAACTTGGGACAATATGACACCAAAAAGTGATTAACATGGGCAGGTACATTCTCATTTATTAATTTTTTTAATTAAGTAGAACTTTTATTCACAAAAACCGCTCGTGAATAATAAGACACCAAAAAGTGATTAACATGGGCAGGTACATTCTCATTTATTAATTTTTTTAATTAAGTAGAACTTTTATTCACAAAAACTGCTCGTGAATAATAACATCTAGATACCTAGAGTATATATCTGCTGTACTCCCCTCCACCAGTTACAACTGAAGAAGCCTCTTGGATGAGAGGTGTAACGTCTTCTTTTAGAAAATTCACGTCCAGTTGCCTAACTTTCAAACTCAATAACATGAAGAGCTATTTAAAAGCCAGACGCCACACAGATTAGTATAAAAATGTCCCCTAAATATCCCAAGTTTAACCTATTAGTTTACAAACCTGTCTGCTCAATATTTTGAGTCAAAATATTAGCATCATTGTCTGCATTTAAAAGAGATTGGGTTTGACTTTATTGATCCCAGTCACTTGTTACAGCAGCAGAAAGGTCAGAGGTAGACAAGTGACAAGTACAAGACTGGAATAAACAATAACGTCAGGATCAAGGGAGAATATAAAAATCCAACATTACGCTACGGAATGACGATCATGTGACATCAAAGGGGTTGTATAGGTGTGTATATGTTGCACTTTTATGACATTCATATTATTTACTAGTTTTAATTGTACTGCTGTAAAGGTCAAGAAGTGATGCAGCACGGCAAATAGTTTCAATTAAGATATTTTCATTATTTGCGTCACAATAAAGAAATTGCAACAAAAAAAAAGAAAAATTGGCGCAATAACTGTGAATGTGTCGACGTGGGAGGTTGGAGAGGGATTTGCAATCGTACTATCTGCAAAACCGGGAAGAAGGTTGGGGGGTGACAAACCAGACAAACAAAATTCAGACAGAAGCAGGAAAGGAAAGCCTGAGGATGATATGGTGTAACACTGAAGGAGGTGAAAAACAAGGAGAGAGGTTATGGGTAAGGTTATGTTTCACAGTTCAATTGATAAATACTGTTGTTTTTGGGAAATGTTGCCATAAATAGGCGAGAGTTACAAAACCAGTGAGTAAATGGGTGAATATCTGAGTGTGTTACTGGTGAATGAAGTGTGAGATAACGAGAGTGAACGAATGAATGAAAAACTGAGAGATTCAAAAAATCACAATACAAACAGGCTGAAAAACAGGACGTTGTCGCCCTCTTGTGGCCACATCCAGAGATACATCTAGTCTCGCTACGACCCGGAAGGACTTAGTGTGTGTTTTTCTGTTCGACACAAACACGTGGGGGGAAGTTATCGTGTGACACAGTTCACCAACATGGCTGAGTGCAATGTGGACGAGCTGTTAGCCAAAGCGCAACAGGACGAGGCGGAGAAGCTGCGGAGTATTACCGTCCACAAGGAGCTGGATCTGGAGTTCGACGTCGGGAACCTACTGGCTATCGACAACAACCGCATCGAAACGCGTGACTTTAAGGGGCAGAATAAGGAGGAGTTCCTACGGTCGTTAGCTCGAGACAACACACAACTCCTGATCAACGAGATCTGGAAGCTCCCCACGGAGAGAGTAGAGGAGGTGATCGTGGCCAAACTACCGGAGCCGACGACACTGCTGCCCAGAGAGAAACGTCCACCTAAGGCCAAACCTGCGACCAAATGGGAGCAATTCGCCAAACTGAAGGGTATCCAGAAGAAGAAGAAGACAAACCTGGTGTGGGATGAAAATGCCAAGGAATGGAGGAGGCGCTGGGGGTACAAGAGAGTAAAGGATGACACCAAAGAGTGGCTGATCGAAGTACCGGAGAACGCCGATCCAAACGAGGACCAGTTCGCCAAACGCGTCACAGCCAAGAAGGAGAGAGTGGCCAAGAATGAGCTGAACCGGCTGAGGAACATCGCCAGGTCGCAGAAGGGCAAAGTTCCTGGTGTGGGTCTGACCCCCACAGCTCAGCAGTCCAAAGACGACCTGGGCAGAGCCGTGACTGTGGCCAAGACCTCCACGGCCTCCATGGGGAGGTTCCAGGACCGGCTGCCTAAGGAGAAACCAGCTAAGAACATGGGCAAGAAGAGGAAGTTCGAGCCCCTCATCGGTGACTTCTCCAACGAGAGGCAGAAGCAGCTGGAGCTCCTGAAAGTCCTGGGCAACAAAACGCCCAAACTGGACATCACCAAGGCTGTGAACAAACAGATGAGGGAGGAGGACAGGGAGGAGGCAGCCGCCAAATACAGGAAAGGAGCAGGGAAGAAAGGACGCAAGGGCAACAATATGTCAGGGAAGGGCAAAGGGAAGGGTGGGAAAGGTAAAGGAGTTAAGGGCAAAGGTGGTAAACCAGGAGGAGGAGGAGGAGGAGGGGGAGGAGGAAAGAAGAGGTCAAAAGCTGGGAAGCACTAAGGACTTTGTTGAACTCTGGTTAAAATTTCACCATATAATAAAAACACAGATTCACCCTTTTGATAATGTCATCAGCATCGTTGTTCAGAATGTTGTCGTGTCAATTACCTATATTATGGACTTCTGATCAATATAATAATAATCTGTGTGTGGTTCCATATCACTAGGACAGATTTAAAGTTGTATTGTGAGTTATTTTTACATTAAAATGTCTCAGCAACACGGGCCTGTCGTCAGAGCCGTTTCTCAAACCAGACCTTTATGACCTTGGCTCAGAACTGTGAAAAAGTTAATTTAAAAAAAAAAAAACAGTTACAGTCCTGTTACTACAAATCAAACTCAGGTTATCATGTTTATCCTAAAACTTTTTGATCCACCAATAAATCTATAGTTTTTTTTGATAAACTTTAAACTTTCCTGTCTTTTTACTCCACTGGACGACAAACACTGCAGTCAGTCATTTGTCAGACGTTATTGATGACGATGTTATTTCTGTTCCGTCCAGTCAATGACGTGATTCTGTGACGGCAGGTAGGTAACAAAAAAAGAAAGAAAGAAAACACGGCTGTAAATGATTGATGTTGATTCGTTTCTTGCTGGCAGTCTGATTATGTAAGCACATGATAAAAAATAACAAAAGTTAGCCAAATTAAAGCTACATTCCTATAGAAACAAAAGCTTTTTGTTTATAACTTATGGCAGTTAGTACTCAGTAGTCAATTTGGAAAAACAGATCTGATGAAAATGTCTTAAAATACAGAAACTCAAATATTGACTGATGCCACAGAAATGTGAGAGAGAAGGTTGTTGAAAAGTATTACACTGATTTTCCTCAGGGTTGTTTCTATCTGTACAGAACATTTTGCAGCAGAGAAAACAGTGTTTTCTTTTTTTGTTTGCCTCAGGGTTGTTTCTATCTGTACAGAATATTTTGCAGCAGAGAAAACAGACAGTGTTTTCTTTTTTTGTTTTTTTCCAGCGGGTCAGTTTTGTTAGCAGCTTATCTGTGGGTGTTGTCGGTTATGTAAAGCTCTCTGCTCCGGCCTGGCTGTCCAGACTAACTGAATCACACTGACTCACAGACGGTGAGAACTCTCAGAGAAGGTTTGTCTAAGTAAGAATGTTGTACTTTTCAGTACAATCTCTTGGCATTTAAGCCCAGGATAAAATAGAACAACAGTTTTTTTTTTAAATTCTGTTTAACACCAGGCCGTCAGCAGGTTTACTTTGTCAGCTTGTACTTGTACTTACAGTCCAAACAGGCTGAAGGCCATAAGAATACGACCGGGTTCATACACTTTTACAATATCATCGCAGGTTTGAAAATAAATGTAACTGCTGCCTTATGCTATTTAGCTTGAGTTGATCTGCTGATGTAAGTGAAATAAAAACGTAAGAATGTATTAATAAGTTCATTTTAAACATTTGAATTAAGTAGGTTGGTAGTAGAGTTGATCTATTTTTTATTTTTTGTTATTTTTGAAGCTACTTTTTAATGATTTGTTAATCACAGACCTTCCGTCTGTGATTGCAGCAGATCCACAGACGTCACGTGCTCAGATACGATCACACGGCTCACTGGTCTCTCCTGTTACTGATGGATGCGTTTTAATTGCTGACACAAGTCACAGCCACAGCTATCGCACCGGGACGGGTGGTGGAGGTGGAGACCAGGGGCTTCAATCACCATCTGTTGCCATCCTGTCATCCCAATCTCATTCATCTTTGTCCCTGCTCAGCCAGGCCTACGTAAACTGGGACACAGTCGATACCTCTGAATCACTCAGACACAGTTGACGAGGTAAAACTATGAGGCCAAATCAAAGTCTCCTACAAATATGTTGCACACGGCAAGATATTGTTCTGACAAAAAGCAGTGGCGTCATTTAAAATTAATTAATTTTAAAAAATACATTTTTTTCCATGACAACACACAAATCACACACATTTCTGCTAATAAATTTCCTGTCCCCCCCTTTTTGTGCTGTTTTGTGATGGGATGTGCTGCGGCTTGTGTCCAGCTCCAGCAGTGCTGCAGTGGATTAGTCAGCTGCATTTACTTAAAGGTGCTGCAGAGAGACGCAGAGAGATAGAAAGAAAGAGAGAGGAAGGAAGAGAGAGAGAGAACACAGGAGCCTTTGGAGTCAGTGAGCAAGTTTCTGATCTTCAAGATGCAGCACATCTACATGCACAGCCACGAGCACTTTGAAGTCTTCACCACTGTCCTTGCCCCACAAGGTGAGTGGAATCATGTGGAGCAGTGTGGTGTTATTTAGATGCTGGCACGCCACAGTCAGAGTGATGAATAAATAATTTCCATTTATGAGATGTTTTCTGGGTTTTACAGCCTCTCATTTCCTGGAGGATGTGGCTGCACTGACTCACATCCTAGTGTATTAATCTGAAGACAGTCAGACCCATGTGCATCTGCAGTTACTGTCTCTTAATTGATTAAACAAAGATGTTTTGTTTTTGTTTTGTTTTTTTGTGATGATTCACAGGGAGATATCGATTCAGAGCAGAAGCTGAAAAGGCAAGTTAATCTTATTTAATCTTCTTCTCACATTACTATAAAGGTGGGTCTGTGCTCCACAGCAAAAATGAATAACCTTCACACCCTTGTCTAACTAGTGTGTTATCTGTGACCATTATGATTTTTTGGAAAGTCTGTTACTTATTTAATTCCTCCTGGATTACGCACCAAATATAGCTGGGACAGATGATGATGATGATCGAACCCAGATTTAGGGTTTCTCTTTCACTGCACAGCAGTTAATCTCTCCATTCTTTACACATAATCCTCTCAGTCACCTGGCTTAACCCCTAGATCAGACAACTCTTAGACACAGACCACCTTATCACGGGCAGAGCCACAAACCAAACTTCATCAGACAGATGCCCTGAGAAGTGCATTTCTCCCATCTTCTCCAAGTACTAATTGCACGAGTTAAACGCAGCTGCTGTTCATATTTTGTCCACTAGATGGTGGTAGTGCACAGCTACAGGCCTCACTGGCCTGACGAGCTGGCGTTGGCTGCAGGTGACGTCATCCTGGTGCTGTCCAAACATGAGGAGGAGCGGTGGTTTGGGCGGAGGCAGGACGGCCAGCAGGGCTACTTCCCCGCCTCCTGTGTGATGGAGCTGAGCCAGGTGCGTTTCTCTGCCCGACTGTGTTCAGCAATGCAGCAAAAACCAGAGCAGTGGACACTGCTGGGCTCTGACTATGATCCGTTTTCTCCAGCTTCTCTAAACTACTGTACGGTTTCAACCTTCCACAGACTCTGTGGAGTCCAGTATTTATATGACTGACCTGTGTTGTGGCCCAGAACTTTGAACCCACACGGCTTCCACTTAGACCCCAATATAAAAGCCTCATTGTGGGTACAGAGTCATTGTTAATTACACACAGTCTCAATTTGCTCCATTCAACTAATGCCCAAATTTCTGGATGTGAAACTCACTCCAGCTGTGGCTCCTCAGTGATAAACACAAGCTGTTTTTGGAAGGAAGTCAAGACACGATTGCTGTGTGTTTTTTGAAAAGTCTCTGAACCCTATTGCAGTGGTTCCCAAAGGATGGGGCGGACCCCCAGGTAGCATGGAGCTACTGCACAAGGAGGCGCAGCATGCAAAGTATATTTATATTTTGATATTTTCTCCAATTGTTTGTCACTGAATATCACCGTGTCTGCCCTCTAGTGATGTTTCAGTGCAGTACACAGACTAGTGACTGTTATTATCTTAATCCTGCATGGAGCCATGTTAGTCTCTGAATCTGCATGTTGATAAATTCCTACCTAAAGATAAACCAGCCTGAAGGTTACTTCAGTGAACAAATCCAGGTTCAAACAAACTTCTGGTTTGACTTGCAGACTAGTCTTTCCCCTAAACTCCTGCACAGGACTGTGAGAAGCTCAGTGTGGGACAACGACTCAGGTGTACACACTCGATACAGAAAGTAAGTCAAAACCACACAGCTATAAGGAATGCACAAAAATGTATGCATGGACATTATACACACACTCACACTCACACACACACACAGAGCAGCTGTTCCACACATCCCCCATCTTCCAGTTCCATCCCTCTGTTCTCCACCCAGCGGCCCTGAACAGGTGGCCCCTCTCGGCCCTCATTAGACAACAAAGCACACTGATTACTATCCCTCAAAACACACACACACACACACACACACACATACAGAGACCAGTCAATCCCCCTCTCACTGTGTTGCATCTCATTAATGGAAGCGGGAGAAAGAGAAGACTTTGTAGTTTGTCATCTGAGAACGACAGGCAAATGAATGATGGAAGTGATGACAGGACAATAAAATCATCAGGGGAATAATGTAAATACTGTCCACCATTAAATAATTAAAAAATATATGCATTTTTAATGTAGCTTATTTATTCGACCTTATCTAGCTTTTTGGTGAGGTAAAATATCTCTGTAGTTTGTGTGAGCGTAGGTGATGTTTACGTTTGAGAGCCTGCAACTAATCTCCAATTGCAAACACAAACACACACACTACATAGAGCCCTCTGTGCAGCTCCGTGCCCGTCTTGTCCACTGACTGTGGAATTTGGGTCATGAGGAATAAACAGGGCCTTTGTGTTTGTCATTTCCTCTTTGTCCCCAGTGGACACATTCTGCAGGGGCTCAGCAGGGGGAGCAGAGGAGGACCTGCAGGAGAAGGAGGAAGAGGTGGATTACCAGTGGCTGGACTCCGTGGTGACAGGGATCGTTTCCCGGTCCACGGGCTCCACATCCCTGTGCCTCAGACTGTGGTCTCCCCGCCTCAGACCCACAGATCCCCCAGTCTGCTCCACAGGATTTTGTCCAAGTGCCGCAGAAAGAGTGAATGCCAGGGAGCCACCAATGGGGCCTTTGAGGGCGACTAGGAGGCCTCCCGTTTTGTTTTCAGAGGCTAAGCCGAGTTCTGTGTGGAGGGGCTTCTGCAGAGGATTCTCTGTAAAATCCTGGGTCTGACAAAGCCTTCATTGCCTACCAGCTATTTTTCAGATTTCTGGAAAATAAAAGGTTTAAAGGAAACCAAACAGTAATAGCACTGTTCTCACCTGAATTAATAATGCAGAGGCTAATATGACACTTCCATCCAATGCACAGTGTCTGCTGTGACATCAGCGACTGAGCTGCGACCTGAGGTGAAACCTGACAGTTGAATGTAGAGCAGCACACTTCTCTCTTTTTTCAGCATGAAAATATTAAATTAAAATACTTAAAAAATAAATACAAATCACCTGTTGTTTTGAATGTAGTGAATGAAATGTTTTTTTAAATCTGCATGTGTCCATCATTACATACTTGAAACAAAGCTACTGGATACTAGGAGCTACTGCTACTGAATATGTTGTCATAGCAGTCTATAATAAACAAAAAAATATATACTTTTTTTGTCTGTAGTTGATAAAACAAATTCTATTTCCTTATGACTAAGAACAAATGTTAATGATCATTTAAAACTGGAGTGAGACGATGCAGTCAGTGACGACCTGAGACTTCTGCACAGTGCACTGTAATAAGACTATAAATGTCTTTTTCTACAGTGGAAACATGACCTCACACATACTGAGCTCACTGGGCCTCCTTCCTATTTATCTATGCAGGAGATGGAGGAGTAGGAGGGGGAAAAGAGGGAGAGATGGAGAGAGAGGGAGAGGACTTTCTCTGGCTCTGAGGAAATGTAATAGAGGTTGGCAGAAAAAAAACCCTAACCAAGGGCCCAGGAACTGTGCCAGTTGCCCTGGCAACAAGAAAGCATCTCTGTGGTGTCAGGTCCACTTCTGAGTGAGTCACTTCCTGAGCCCTCACCACATCTCTACAGCAGTGTCTGTAAAGCAGAGTTGTCCAACCTTTACAAATAGGAGGGGTCCAGTATTTGTTAATGTAAAGCCCTGGGTTCTTCAACAGTATAAAATGCATACAAACAAAGTACAGGAATTTAGATATTCTTTGACTAAACATCACCTCTCTGTAGAGCATAAACACAAAACCTTCATCTCAGCTTGGACTTGAACTCTGTGAGGGAAACACACCCCTCCTCACCCTCACCCCCCACCTTTCTCCTCTACATCCTCCCCCACTGTTTGATTTAATCCTTTGTAATATTAAAGACTGAGGGAGGCAGTCGCTCTGGGGCCAGTGTTTGTGTGTAAGGCATGTCCTGCGAGGGGAGGGGGGTAAATTATAGATTAAAAAAAAATTGCGTTTTCACCGCAGGGACTAGAGACGGTGCCAGTAGGCTGCGTTCAATTTGTCTAATGACCTGGCAAATGGTTACAGAAAATTACATCACAACTTGTCTTAAGTGACAAGTGCCAAAGTCAGAAAACAAGTCCCCCCCCCACCCCCCGTGATAGCATCACAGCGCTAGTTAGCTTATTTAGAGTAACACAGACTAAAAGTGTAGGATTCACAGGTGACAGTCAGTTATTAGAATGAGTACATTTTGTTTAGAGAAAGACTCAAAAACACTCACAATCACTGAAAAAAAACAGTTGAATCTCAGCTTTGACCTACAGGTGTTATAACGAGCAGCCATCTTTGTTGTGAACTCAGATTCCTCCATGTTCTATGTTCTTTTGTTCTCAAACCTTATGTTCCATTTGTTCTTTAAATATGCAAAATGACCCAAAGCAATTACACAATACAAATAAAAAAGTATAACCACAACTCAAAATGAACTGGATGACAACTATTAGGTCAGAAGAACCAAGATGGACGCCTGTGAGGTCACACTTGCTCTTGGAGCAAAGCCAGCTACAACTAAGTCATCTACAGGCAGCAGTCAGGTACTGCAGCCTATAAAAGTCATCAATAAGAATCAGAACTGACAAAACTGTTTAAAAACTAAGCTTTACTTACAGTTGATATATGTTTGGCATCCATCTTGTTTGTAAACAGGAAGTGCAGGAACTATGTATCCATCTTGTTTGTAAACAGGAAGTGCCCACTATGGGGGCGGGGCTTGCAGCAAGAATGTTTCTTATTAGTCAGAAAACGTGATTGGTGATTGATGGACACTGGCCCTAAGACAAATACAATTGGCAGACCAATATATATATTATAATTGTTAGACAAAGATATAGTTGCAGGGGTAAATTCATTACATTTGTTCCTCTTGTACTTTAACTTAGGTCAACTTTAATTCAAAAGGAATTATCCAGGAATATTCAGCATAAACAGGATTACACAGAGTCTAACCATTTTCCTTTAATAACGTACCATATGTGCACTGGGCCGATGGAGTGAAAATAGACTGATCACTGATCTGACGGCTGCTGGCATCTTTTTTTTCTTCAGGATTAACACTTACTTACATATGCTTGAATGTCATTTATTCATATTCAGATAAGGCCACACACTGATGCTGATGCTGCTGCTGAGCTTAACCAGCTCTCAACCACAGGAAGGCCTGACTTACAGTCACATCACATGGTGCTGACACACTCAAGTGGAAACAGTGACCTATATTGGCCGGAAAGTCCAGAGTCCAATATTAACACACACACACACACACACACACACACACACAAGATCCTGGTGTTGTGGACACTCCCGCCCAAAAGTGTCCTGCCCTGCTGTTTTGTGCAGGGTGTCTTTGGAGGCAACGGGGGGAGGCAGAGGAGAAGGGGGAGGAAGAGGAGGTGGGGTAACAGGGTGCCTGCCAGATGACTGTTCTGTCAGCCTTATAATGGGCCGCCATCTGCTGTCTAGCATACACAAACAGTGTGTGTGTGTGTGTGTGTGTGGTGTTTGGGTGTGTGCGCTCAATTAGAGGAAGTTGGAAGAGGAGATTTGGATGGACATTTATGGACTGTTTCATGTCCTCAGTGCACAAACACAAACACTCACATACACAACTTAATGAGTCAATTCAACAGGTGATAATTACAGGGACAGAACGTCAGGTTTTACAGCGTGTTCTGGTCTTTGGTCGACACTGGTTTTTAATGTTCTTCTCAGAAAAAGGCACAAAACATGAACTCACTTTGACCTTTAAGGTCATTCTTTTAATAATATATAAAAAATAAAACACTGCACCACCTTAGTCCCGTACCTACAGCTGAGGTGGTGTTTCCTAAATAACATGGACTTAAATACAGCTCCAAACCATGACAGAGCCTTTCCCATTCCCCTCCCATTTTGACTCTTTTTTTCATCAATCTCTGGGCAAGTCTATGGAAAATGAATCATATTTTAGCCCATTTATATTTCTAAAACCATAAAACGCCATAAAAAGATTTAAACATTTTCTGACAAGACTTTGGTGAACAGTCGCTGGTCACAGGTTTATGTTTTCACCAAATCCACATTGAGCTGCTGTCGATCAAATTTTAACTTTCTTTTCACATTGTTGCCGATCTCACCCAGGAAACAAGTAGCCATTTTTTTCCTAAGTTAGAGACTGATCCCTGTGCCTCAGTTACTTGACTTCATATCAATAAGTCACTATTAGGGAAGAATTGTTCCTCCTAAAAATGAAGCATAAGGTGGGGAGGCTGTAGTCAATAACCAATTACAGGGCACAGGGTCCTGACACCTCTCAGCTCTCAGTGTGGGTCATATAAGAACAAAAGACCCTCTTGTAGCAGAACGAGCGGGCAGGGAGGGCAGATTGATTAAGAGGACACGGCGTGCATGTGGCGCCCGTGTGTTTCCGTGCACATTGTTTATGTGCATGTGCACTGCTGCTCCTTCAGCATAAGGCAAGTCATCACGCTCTTTGCCCCCCCACCCTATGCCCCGCTCCTCCATTTGCGGGGCAATTGAGCGAGTGGGCCGTAAAAAAGCAACAGCCCCAAGGACAAAGGAGCCCAGGGGCATTAAGTCATGGGTGAGTGGGCCCCTTTAGGGCCAGCAGCTGACCTTGTGGAGAGGCCTCTTGTTCTGATGGAGGGGGCTCGTGTCCCGAGACCCCTGGCCAAGTCAACAACATCTCGACATATACAAGCAGGCATGGGGTGGGGGTGGGGGCGTCTCAAGCCTCTCTATCAACAGTTAACCTGGCTGAATGTCAACTTCACCTGAAAATGACATAACACAATAAAAAAAAAAGGATTTCTAATCTGACATTATTTGCCAGACAAAGTTCAAGGACCTTCAAAGAAGTCCTTTAACTGTTTGTGTTAACTTTTAGCTTGTTCCTAACTACATTCTAGTCACAGTTATCCATTACTATGCTAACTTTAAGTTGACATAACACAATATATTTTAAAGTAGCATATTTTAAAGTAACCTTTGTAGTAACCTTTGCCATTGCTACTGTATGCTTTGAGTTAGCTAGCTTGTTGAGATACATTATTTCTTAATAAGCGGTTTGATTTTTTTGTTCTACATTTGTGGCTATAAAGCTAAGGTAGCTTTGAGGGTAATTTTCATCTACGTTTGGGAAAATTACTTTCCCAATTTTTGTAGCTTTTAGCCAAACAATGAATTTTAAGGACGTTGAAAGATAACAAGCACCTGGAAAAACAAGAAACAAAATCTTAATAGCAAAAAGTCATGCAACAAAAGCATTTATTTAAACAAATTAAGTACATGGTTACAGAGATAGATGTGTGGAGTTCTATGTTTTTGTTCATGGGTTATGACTTCAACTGTAAAATCCTATACAAACATAGTAGATGAAAGCAAAGTCCAGCAACTACAGTAGGAAATGACAGAGGCTATTACCTTGTCTAGGTGCTTAAAAACCTCCAAATCTATGATGTTACATGAGTCTTGACAAACAGAACATATTAGTTTGGGACACATGAAATGCACAAACACAAGTCAAAGGAACAAACAGATCAAATCACACGAGTATGTACAGATCAGACACAGGCGACTGTGTCCGGTGTTGATGTTTGATTGGGAACGGTGGCTCCTGCCATCTTAAATTTTCCTCTTGACCTCCTTGATGTGATTCCCTTCTTGTTCTCACTCCTATACTTAATGCAGGATAATCCAGATTAGTGCTAATTCCTGTTCAAGTGATGCCTTTAATACAAAGAACACTGATGTTAGCTGACGCTTTTACTGTCTCGGCCACGCTCTTAATGTCTAAATTGATGAAATGTCACTTAAAATGAATCAGTTTTTATGATGATAGTGACAGAATTGGTAAAATCTATTTCTCATTCATCAAATTAAGGTAGTTTGTTAATGCTTGGAACACAACAAGAATCACTCATTTGAAAATGAAATGTTCTAAAATACCATTTTTAAATAGAAAAAGTAATTATTAAGAGATTAAATTACAAATGATCCAATCTGCGATCATTTTTTTTCTTTTTTATAACAAGGTCAGAGCATGTCAAAATGTATCCTAAAAATATGATAAATTCATGTTATTTTTTACAGAACAGTACTTCCAGCTTTGGCTATTAACACCAGTTATTTTCAAACAAAGACGTGACCTACAATTTTACTGTATATAAATCAAATTTGAATCACATTGTCATTCAGGACAATCATATTTACATTTTTTTCCCTCAAAACTGTCCATTTCTAGTATATTTAAACACCTCTCTGCAGCAGAACACGAGAATCAAACCTGGCAAGAAAATGCAACTTGACCTTCATTTCAGTATCCAATAGAAAAGCTGTGGACCTCCGTCTAAGACACACATATGCACAAATACAGGACAGTGCTACTGTACATCAGGTCAGAATGAACAAACAAGTATAAAGACTACAAGGGTAAAAAGTGCAATTTGTCTATGATTAGAGGTCAGAGGTGGAGCCCTGCTACCTAACAGTCAAGAGAACAAAGTACTGGAAAAAAAAAACAACAAAAAAACAGAAAACACACATCACCGTCACATGAGCGGCAGTGCACCTCGGAGAAAGGGTGAAACCAAACGGTAGCTCAATCCTGATTTCGACAATAAAGTTTCTTCAATAGTTTCTCTTAAAATGTCATTTTTTTAAAGAAATAAATAAATTAGTAAACATTAAATAAATAAAAACTTCAGCCTTCATTTTAATATGTAAATCTGTATTCGACCAGATGTGAAACACTGACTGTGTGAAAACTGACCAATGGCCAGAACAATGGAGAACCTTCATTTTCTATTACAGGGAGAGATTTTGCTTTGAGAGCAAATTGAGTTTTTTTAGGCTGTTGTGAGAGCAAAGTTAAACTTCTTTAAGAAAACAAAACTCACTGAATGTGATTTATATTAATAATCTAAGCTTCAGAGCTGTCAGACAATAAATAAAACAAAGGAAAAAAAAACATAAGCGTACCCTTCCATCCTTGAGGTTCTTACTCGTGTACATACATTGCAGTGAAATTACATTCAATCCATGTCTCTGCGGACAATATGGCCTCAGAAAGGAAGTGTGTTGTTATTTTAAAAAAACAAAACAAAAAAAAGAACCAAAAAAAAAAAAAATACCATCAGAAGTGCTATCCAGTTTGTCCTTTAAACATTACTCCTGTCTCAGCAGTAAAATCAACTCAGTAGTGCAATACTGACAACTTACTTTTTTTTTTCATCCTCCAGAAACTCTACACCAGTATGATGAACATTCAGCTTCATTACTGCTGCTCCTATACTTCTAGCTAAATTAGTGTGTATGTGATTTAAAGTCTTATATTCTTGAGTGTGTTTGAAAACCCATGCCGTGATTTCTGTCGATTAATAAAAAAAGCTACATGAGAAACAACAATGGGCAAGTTTAGCAAAAGAATACGAGTTATAAAATGTATATTCTTGTTATTCAGTCAATATATTAACAATATAAAACTTGGAAGCAGCTGCTGCTAAAAGAATACACTATGTCTACAGACTACAGTACTGTCTGTGCAGGTAGTTTCAACATCACTAACTAGTGCAGAAAACATGATCTAGCCTCGTTAATTTATATACAATGATGCTTATGAAGTCAGTTCAAGTTAGAAATGTGGTAAAAAAAAAGTACTGGAGGTCGGGAGGGGGGGCAGTGATGGAGAAGTGTTGTTGGCAGTGAATGTCTTTGTTGGAAGAATAACAACTTCATTTGTCTGGACTAGATTGTCTCTTACAGGATGTAGTTTGTCGGATGGGTGGAGTAGTGTGGACGGCTTTCAAAGCACAAGAGCCCTGGAGGTGGAGCCAGACGACGTGTAAGGGTTCAGGTACTGACGCGCCTGCTCTGTCATAATCAGCTGGTCCTCCGTCTTCCCATAAACCACTGCTTCCCAATCACTCACCTGGTAGAAACAGAGATCCAGACACTGCTTCCCAATCACTCACCTGGTAGGAACAGAGATCCAGAGTCACTCAGTGTTAGACAAGTCAACCATAAAACAACATTTACAGTTTGATTAGAAACATACCTGGAGAGTGGAGTGTTTTGGTGCCTTCTGCGGTGGAAGGGGTTTCTTTACCCGTGGACTGGTGAAGTGACAGGGAGGAACAGAGGCCAGGGATGACTCCTCTCTGGCAGAGGTCAAAGGGCGGCTGCACTTGTCCTGGTCAGGGGTCTGTGTCACCAGGGAGGAGCTGGAGAGTAAACGTTCCTCTGGTTTCTACAATGAAAAAAGGTATATAAACCTAAAAGTCCTCCAGTGCAGCGTTTAAATGTAAACTGAGAGTTAAATTAAAGAAATAAAGCTTGATAGGTGATAGGTGATAATGTCATTATCTATTATCTATTTTGTATATTTTCAACTTTTTCTATGCTTCGTTAAGGCATCTTTTACTAATCAACCTCCAACAGAAAATAATCAAACTAAGAAACACCATACGAGTTGTAGTTATTTCTATAGAATCTGGAGGGATGTTCTTTATCACTTACTGCTACATTGTTGAGTTGCTCTTGAAACAGCTGGACATTGAGGTCGTCTTTAGCCCAAGGGTCCAGCACAAGGGACTTGCGGACTTTCTTAGCTGGACCGTCGACCTGAAGTCAAATAACAGAAGTCTAAATCTCCCTGGATTTTAGAGATTGTGCACAAGTGTATATTTTAATAACTTTAGTGTAATTCATTGAGGCAGACTGCTGTGGACATTGCCGTACATTATGTTTCCATTCTCGGTAGTCGGGCTGGATGTCAGCTTTGTTAAAGATGTCTGCTCCGGTCTCTTGCTTCAGAACTTCTCGGATGTCTTCTTCTAAAAGTGCCAAAGGCTGAGGCTGGAAAACAGACATGTGAGTGTAAACAGGGAGCAACAGAGTAGAACTGTGTTCATGGGGAGATAAGCACCAGGTAGAGCAAACTGCAGACATCTGAGATCTAACCTCCATCTTCAGGGGTCCGTGCATTTTCTCCTGGGCAGCCAAAGCATTTTTGAAAGGCGTTGGTGTCCTTGGAGTAGGAATCATGATGGTTTTACGGAATTTGGGAGTACGTGGCCTGAAGACGTGACAAAGAACATGGACATCACTCCTATTTCTTCTATTCTGAGCAAATTAAGATTAAAGCTAAAGCTGCTGGTGTGATTAAATTACTTACCCATCATTCTCTTTCTGGTGTTTTGGAGTCGTTTCTTTTTGCAGCGGCGTGTAGAACAGACACCTTTGGCCACAGACAGGAGTGGAGGTGAGGGATGGGTTCTCCAAACTCAGATGTTCTGCACCTGATATGTTGCAGAACTAATGGAAACAGAGCAGCTAGGTCACATTATATGTACAGTCACAAATAAAGTCATCAGACCAAAAGAAAGAATGGCAAATTTAATTTACCCGTGATGGTGTAAAGGGCAGTGACTTTGTAGGTGTTTTCTTTGGAGAGTTTACAGTATTTTCTGAGAAAGAAGAACAGGTCCTGTTACACAAAGGGGAGGTTTCTCCTCTTTCTCTCCTCCTCCTCCTGCCAGTGGGTGCAGTTGAGTATTTGGATGAGTTGATGGGAGTCAGTGGGGCAGTTGTGGTCAGGCCAAATGGAGTGCAGTTTTTATCTTGGCCTGAAATGGGAGCTGAGTTGTTGAATGTGTAGCCCATGGAGTTGTCCAGGGTCCTGTCTTGCAGCAGAGTGTTGAAGCCGGCCAGGTCATGCCTGGGTGGTGTCGCTGCCTTTGAAAGGTCAAAGCTGGTCATGTTGCTCCATGCAACAGGGTCCTGTAGAGCGAGACACATCTACAAGAGTTCTTTAATAAATTCTTTCAGTATCTTTCAAAAGATTTCACACCTCCTGTTGCTTACCGAGTCGATGAGCTCCATGGTTTCTGCAAACTCTGGTATGGTCTGCAGGGAGGAGAGCACTGTGCTGGCCTCCACGGCCAGGAACTTACTTGGGGAGACAGGAAGTTGTGTCAGGGGACCCTGTGGAATCTCAGGGCCCCTCCAGGGCTCTCTGTCTCCCTGCTCCTCCAGGCTGCTGCTGCTCGTGGCTAATGTATCACTTGAAACACCGTCTGACCAAGCTGAGTATGGCTCCATGCTCTGGAGAAGAAGAAAGAAAAAAAACTGTGGTGAGATGTTAGTCTGCAGCAGCAGTAAATGCTGGTAAAAGGGTTGTTACATAGAATATTGCAGTTTTGCGTCGGACTGAAATGGTGTAAATGGACAGAGAGTGCATAAATCAAGCAGATGTCGATTTATAAATGTATTAAATGTGAGCAGAGTGAAGGAGTCGACAAAAAGGAAAGAATTTAAGAAAACAGTGCTTGGGTCAAAACCAAACCCTGAACTCTAATTGTTGAAATGAGCACTGAAGGAGATGAGGGAGCAAGACTGCAGTGGGAACAATGGTATTATGGGATGTGGGTGGCTCCAGAGCATAGCAATAAGCCAGTCTGAGTGAGTAGCAAAATGGGGGGGAAAAACAGTTACTCTAAGAACTACAGCATGTCACACTACAGGCACGCAAAACATGTGCACTATTTATGGGTTCACACAACATACACTGCAAAAAGTTCATCACTTTGGCTTTTCTTTAAGGCAGCATTGAGCCATTATTAATATAAATGTGAATTTTCCAGAATCAAGTATGGTACTGACGCTGATAAAAATGTGCATATCCAATCAAATTTGTAAAATTTAAATGAACTTTTTACAGTGTATTTCAGCTACAGACACAGGTGGGCTATACTGCCTAAGTACACTAACACACATTGGAAGTGTGTTCTTACACAGGGACCTCTGCACTGCACTTGTTGGTGGACTTCATTCTCTGCTGACATAAGCAGCAGCTCAAGCTCCTTAATTCTTTGTTCTCTGTCAGGATCATCCAGGCAGGATGGCTGGAATAAAGACACGTCAGGGAGGAGAGGACGAGAGGACGAGAGGAAAGGAAAGAGTTAAGAAAAGTAGACAAAAAAAAAGAAACAAACAAACACCGATTCTTATAGAAAAAGTAATCACACACCCATTTTTAACTACCCTCGTTATTAAATGTTAGATGACAATAAACAGGACATTCAAGTAATGGACTTGAAGTCCAGAGTTAGCAAATCACAAAGATATCTACGGAAAGTCCAGAAATTTAAGGACGTGACAAGTTTTTCCAACGGCATGCAGAGGAAAAATACAATAACAGGAGCAATAAGACTCACTGATATAAAGCCTGGATTTTCTGGAAGACTGTCCAATATGTGTTCACTGTGAGGATCGTACTGGAACCCTCCCACCTTAAAAAAAGAGGGTTAACTGGGGTGAGTAAAACATTGTGAGGACCAGAACAATTCAATTGAAGATTCAAATAATAACCTGGCCTGGTCCTGGTACTGGAAGGGGACTGTGTTCTGAGTTCTGAGTTTGTGTGGGCGTTAGGGGACACAGCCGGTGGTGACGTCTCTTAGCTCCAGTCTGAGTGGATGTCATTGCCTTGCTGTCATCTTGTAGGTAGCCCTCATGCTCAACTTTTCTCCTCATGGTGGAGTTCCAGTGGTTCTTAATGGAGTTGTCCGTCCTGTTGCAGAGAAATGGTAAATTAGATTAACTCTTTGGTCACCGAGAGTGGCCGTAGATCTGAGATTGCAGTTATATTACCGTCCAGGAAGAAGCTTTGAGATCTCTGCCCATCGGTTTCCAAGACGTTTGTGGGCCTCGTAGATGATTCGATCTTCTTCCTGTGTCCAGGAAGACTTTTTGACCTCTGGGTTGAGGTGATTGTGCCACCGTTCACGGCACTGCTTCCCTATCCTCCCCTGGAGGTGCTTTGCAATAACAGACCAACGTTTGGGGCCATACTTGTGTACCAGGTCAATAACCTGTATAAACACAACCATACATAAAGATCATTATCATCTGCATAAAACTGCACTAAGTCTTAAAAAAATGACACTATATTTTTAAGGAGCAAATAAAAGTTCTTATTTAGTTTTATACAATAATCTTATACAAAGACTGAAATAGTGTATTACTAATTTCCACAGTGACTGTATGTGTTAAAAAAATCTTGAGTGTTTGAGCTGAAAATGTGAGGTTATTGTTGGCAGCCTGAGTTATTGGTACTAGTCCTGTATTCCTGTTATGCTGCCAAGATTACAAGGGAACACTTTCTGAAGCCGTGATTCATTTAGGGACACAATGCACCTCTTAGTGTAAGGTTTCACGCTGTTAAAATTAATCTGTGTTGTATTAGGGGGGTGACGTAATCAGGAATAAATCAGAAGCCAAATTACATTTTTGGCGGGAAGCAACTGTGCACAGCCCTTATGGTCCGAGGGTAGAAGATGGATCGCACATTGTGACATCTTGTGTTGTGTTCCTCGACTTGGACTAAGCCACTGATACTCCCCACAGCTTCCTTCTGTCCCACCTATCACTTACCTGTTTTATCATCCCTCATTCTGTTCACAGCTGAAACTACCAGCTCATCTTACCTTCTGATCCTCCTCCTTTGTCCACGGTCCTTTCACCAGCTCTGGGTTGAGCACCTTCTGCCAGCGGTGCTGACACTGGCCATCTGTCCTCCCCTGTGACAGGGACGCACAAAGCACAACACCTCATTATGGCCTGTCATCTGACTGTAAATTTTTTTCCTACAGGCGGAGGGGAATTCTTTATTTCAGCAAATGGACCAAGGCATCACATCAAAACTGTCTTTGCTCACACAAACCAATTACTGTCTCAGCACTGGGTTTGATTGATTGTTATAAAATAAATTTGCTGTTCAGCCCAATAGTCTACCAATCTAAATGTCACAATTTAATTTTTTTTATTTTTGGTTTAGCCACATAAAAACAGAGATACATTTTTAACAATACCTCAGTTAAGGATACACAATGACAATCAGTGAAACTGCTTCTGTTTCACTGTTCTACTTACTTGAAAAACTGAGGCTATTAATTTCCAGGAGTCAGTTCCATGTTGTTCGACAAGTTTTTTCAGCTTTTCATCCTAAACACAATGACAAAAATAAAAAACAGGTGAAAGTGAAGATACTGCCAGATGCACCCTGAAGTGTTTTCATGGTCATGAACAACAGCTAAACCATCCTGGGATGTACAGGAGCTTCATCACGTACCTCATCTCTGGACCACTTCACTTTGCACAGCGACTTTTTGTCTTTGCTCTTCTCTTTACTCTCGGGATCTGTGGAAAGTAGCTCTTCATCCTCGTCGTTACTAAAACTGCACCGGACAAATGAAGGAAAACAAACCAATATCTTAATCGATATCTTTTACTATCTGAGAAAAGGAGAACATCATCCACTGTTTGTTGGTTTAATATTAATGTATTAATGTAAGCTTAAAGCATTAACAACCTCAGGTGTGTCTACTGAGTATTTAGTACTTTTACAAAGTGGTTTGACCATGTAGGCTCTTGAATGTGTTTAAAAATCAACCTCCCAATATCACAACAACACAACAGTGTTTCCAACCATTCCTAGGGGCTGAAAGTGACTCCCAGGTTATTAGTAAGAAAACCAGTTTGTGATCACAATAAAACTGGTTTTATGTTGCTTGTTCATAAATACCCTGCCAAAGAGAGCAGAAAGAGAAACCAGGAATTCATGTACTGTATGACTATAAAAACATCAAATTCTTCTTTCCTGACACAAGACGTTGGCCTGGAGCACTGGACGTCTGGTTCTTTTGTAGCTGCTTAGTAACACTTTCTGGGCTGAGAAATGGTTATTTTCCCCTAGAGACATACAAATGTAGCCGTCACACTCTGACTTAAGATAAAACACATGGATTTTCTGAGATCAGACTTTGGATGAAAGGTTGTCCTCAAGAAGGCGCCCAAACATGGCAATTGAATTTTCGGTGTGGCCTGATTCCCTCTCCTTTTAGAGCAAAGAGACATGAACAGGAAAAGAGTCTGGACTGTACAGGGAGGGGGAAGGACGGGCAGTAAGAGACTAAAGTAAAGGGGCAATAACACATGAACAGGCTCTTTCACCTTCAGAGGTGAGTGAGAGAGTGAGTGAGTTTGAAAGTGTGTGTGTGTGTACCAGTTATAGAGGAGGAGTGTGGTCTGGGCATGGGCTAAACACTAACGGTCCAGTTATTCAAAAAGTGTAAAAAAAAAAAAAAAAGAAAAAGCGTAACCTCTTAATGTGTTGTTTAAACTTGACTCGCTTCAAAATTATTGGATAATAAATCAGATGGAAATCCATTTCATTATTGAACACAGTTACTAGTTAAGGAGATACTGTAATATAATACAAGTGTGAAGAAAGAAGTCGACCTTGTGTCTCCTGATATGAAAACACTAGTGGAGGTTTCTTGGTGCCATAGTGATGACATAAACAACCGTACATCACTTTTTGTCCGTTGGTTAAATGTTGGGCACATTTGTCACGTATGACTGGATCAAAATCAATCACTGTCATTATGTATTATGATTGTGCATAAATATTAACTACTTACTTTAAACATAAACAACAATTTGCAACACAAAATACAAAAAATGTCAGTCAGTGAGACAAGAATAACTGTTTATACCAAATTTCATTGAGACATTAAGTCATTGATCCAATTGTGAATAAAGTATTTGATTAAGAAGACTAGTAGTTTGAATATCAGTATTATTCTTGTTATTACAACTAATTAGTTTTGTTTTGAACAGTTATATTTTAATACAGCAACTCTTAAAAAAATCGTATTTACACTTGTTTATAGTGTGACAACGTTTTCAAAAGACAATATTAAAATTCATAAAGAAACACCATTGTATTCTCTTGTTTCTAAAGCCTGTTAATTAGTGTTTATTTCATTACACCAGGGCTAACTGTTAGACTGTTAGACTTGTCAGGTTATTTGCTGTCAGTGATGCTGCTGCTGCTGTTACATAACTGATGTTTGACAAAGGGCTGCGCGCCTCCCGTGCAAAGCACAACTGTAATGATTTACAAGCAATAATTTGCCAAATTAAATACATTTAACACCAGTTTTAACTATTCCCACTTCATCCGGATACAATGATCAGTTTATATACTGCTATTTATCTACTTTTGTCAATAATCTCATAAGTTTATACCCTCATGGTGCAACTGTGCAGGTGCACATGTCTGAGAACATGCAAGGTGTTGAGTCTCGACATTAGCATTTTTATCTAAACCTGTCACGTTCACTACCGTTGTACTGAAACTAGTAACGTCTGTTAAAAAAAAAGAAGGCTCAATACTGGAGAATGACGTATTTAAAAATATTAGTCTGCACCCACCTGCGTGACTTCACGTTGTCCATGACAGTTTGCAGAATGCTGGAAGCTGGAATGACAGTTCTCCTAAACACCACGTCAATAGATGTTCATCCATAGAAGCCGCTGTCAGTCATTTCTGGTTTCTTCTGAGACGCAATTATTTCCACTTAGCCTTAACAGGCTAACGAGCCAACTCACTGTGTAGTCCCAAATATTATACTCCTGCGGTACGAGCCGTTTTCATTGTCGAAGATTTTTTCCCATAAAAAACGCTGCTGGGTGTCTTTTTGTCCCTGTTTTTATATTATTAATATTAACTAACTTTAGCACTGAAATGTAAAATCGCCTGGACTAACAGTTCTCATATATCCTCTATTCATGTCTCTTGTGTTTTAATGTGCTCTTGTGTTCAGCTGCTGATTTTTGTCCATCCCGCCGATTCTCGCGCCCAGCCCTCCTGCACAGGCGGCCTCGTCTTTGATTGGTCAAAAATAGGGCAGTGAATGGAGGAGTTAAAAACTCGAAACTGATAGGCCGAGAGTGAGGAGAGACTCGCGTATGATTGGTAAAAAAAGTTAGAAGAGCTTTACCTGTATTGGCTACATATTTTGGGAAGGGCGCACATTAAGTTGCACGAGTCCACTGTCAAATTCTGAAGGAACAGAAGTAGAATGGTTCTTTTCATATGCACCGCCGGTGCAAATATGGGGTGCGGTAACATACGAGCTTATGGAGAAAGTACTAAGGTTGTCAGGACTCCACTGTAAATAAAAAAATAATAATACAGGGAAAATAGAGAAGAGTTATTTTGCTTCTGAAACATTTATTATCAATCCAACTGCATTGTTGATAAGGGTTTTCATGTTGTTTCTAACAATTTATTATTATCCTTTCATTCTCTTGATAAATAAAAATGTATGTCTTTGTATTTCTGTGCAATAGTTTACTTCAATTGTATTATTATTATTATTATTACGACATTTAGTATTTCATCAGAAATCAGTTGTATTAGTATCATCCTGAATGTCTGATACTTATTCTCTGCTGACACCTACTGGACAAATTAAATATCGTTTTCATCGTGTCTATACATTAGTCCTATCGGAAAAGTTCACATATTCCTGCTAAATGATATGGTAGATCACAATGATGAATACTGATTTTGTGATTTTGTGATTTATATACCACACGCTTGTTATTTGTTAGTATAAATTCAATTTTTGCATCTTGATCTGTTCTTAGGATTAGTGTTGTCTTTGAAATTATGGTTAACTGGTTTGATTAATTTAGATAATATTTTGTCGATCTGAAAGCATAAACATAAGCCTAGAAAAAGGGAAGATATGAGTCACTTTTGCGTATGAGACATACAGCCGTTCTTCCTATAGATGGCACTGTTTCACAATTTACATCCGAAAGTTGTCATTTCTTAGTGGCCTAGTCACCTTACAACGACGACAAAATGTGCCTTCAAAATAAAAGTATTTTCATCTGAACGCTATAATATTGACTTAATTTAAAAAAGAGAGATTTTAAAGTTAATCTTTTTTCAAATGACACAGGAAAAGTGACGTTCTGTTGAGAAAAAAAGTCTAATGTCAGTAAAAGGAAATAGTTTAATATCTTTTGAATATATTTAATTTTGGATCTTATTCCTGTTCGATAACATTAATGTAGCCCTTCGAGTAGTATCATAAAAATTCAAACACATGTTGACGATTTGTTATTATCATTATTAATACAAATTCTGAACTCTGAAGGGCAGAAACGGGATGTGTTTTGTACACTTAATGTAACTTGACGTCAGTTTTGACTGTGTGAGGTCCCGTGATGAATTTCATTGGAACTTCCAACAGCCAGGAAAGACTGATGTTTCCTGCTTCTCTTGCTTGACAGAACGACAGGGTCTGACGGTTACATATTAGACTTTCACTTTCTCCGGTTCTCTACCTGGAAGTCTTTTTTATCATCTTCACAAACAGGACTAATGTCACGTCATTCTGCGACGCTGTAGAACGGAACATCCTCTGTTGGGAAAATAAATGAGTGCAAAAGTACTGTAAGGTACGTGATGTTCATGTAAACAGTGCCGTCTTCTCGCAAGAGCAGCTCAGCGTTGGTTTAGTCAAGTGGAATGTTTACCCACCTGTGTTTACGTTTTGTATATGATAGACTTAGAAGTTTTCGTGACAGTCACAATGAAGCCAAACGATACTTTTCGTCTTCAGAAAAGGACAGAATCTTCGAAGAAACGTAGTAATAACGAAGTGAGGTTCACTACTTTGCTATGTACAGTTCTCATTCTGTGTGTGTAATTATGGTCTCTTGAAGTATTGTTGGTAGTTAGTAGTACACGAGGAGCCAGTTTGAACATGTTTAAACCTCTCATTTGTTGTGTGTTGGTGTTTTATTTGTCTTTCCAGCTCCTCCTTAGGTTCGTTTTTAATGACACTTCTCTGTCAGGCAAGTTTGTTTCCTTCTGTAATTCACGTGACTTCAGCTTGCATTTGAAAGCTTATACGGGTGTATTAACACAGAGATGTATTAACACGTGTCTAATCAGTACGTGTCATTACTCCTGATTCATACATATATTTTCAGAGAAAGGGGGGCGATCGAAAACTAAAGGTAACTTTTTTCAATGTTACTACAATTTGTTTCTGCAATGATATATATTGCAATGGCTCTTGCATATATTGCAAAGGCTCTTGCTTCATTGTTTGTAATAATCATGATCCTAATAAGAGCTTAAGACTATGCCAAAAATAAACTTTTTTAAAGATGTCTACCAAGTACCTAGTAAGGCCAAAAGTAACTCACAAGTTTAAGTTGTACTTGCTAAAAGTGTTTTAAAAATCAGAATATACTGTACATGCAGAACTTATTTTGAATATGAGACATAGATCAAATTAGGACACAAAGGCAACAAAGACAGCCAAAGTTTTCACCAGAAACATATACAGAGAAGCAGCATAGTATCTTAAGAAACAGCTCAACATTTTCAAGGGTAGGTACTCAGTTAGAAATAGGAAAAACTTGGTTAGTAACAGATATATTTCATAACAAAATTATGGAAAGGTTAGCCAAGATAACTACTTTGAAAAAGCTAAAGCTTCATTTAATTTAATATAGAATAACTACAAATACTACCAATAGATCAAATACCACCAATAGATCCCACTAATAGATCACCTAAAAGTGTTCTTTTTAAATAAAAAAGAACCCTCTGAAAAAACAAATTTTGTAGACTTCTTCATTGTAGGAAAGATGATAGTCACTTGGATGTCTATCCAAGTTCTATGACTGATTCCCAGGTTGGACTTTAGACACACCTTCTTAGCTTTGTTCAATTCTAGAAATACGCCTCCACATAGTTTCACACAAATAACAGTGATGTGTCACACCTCATTGTCCTAGGTTAAGATCTTCTTAATTTTTCCTGGAATTGTTGGACAAACTGAAATTACTACTGTACTACTACTTGTCTGTCCCTAGGAGTAACGTTTACCTGTTAAGTTCACATTATAGAACTTGGCGCTCCTTTTACTGTATGTAATAACTCTAGTATTGGAGCAGAAAGATGTCAAATTTCACATGGGCTTTCGAATTTCTTATATGTATGCCACTGTGAATACTGAGACTTGTTAAGAGTAAGTTGAGAACTCAGATAAACACAAAAATGTCAGTTACCTGTCTGGACATTTAGATTGTGGTAGACTATGGTCCAGATGCTAAGGTTGGTTATTTCCCAGGTTAACTTATGGTCAGTCACTTTAAGCTTCTTTAGTTGCATGTACACAGCTACAGATCTGACTCTTTTGCATCGTAATAAGATGTTATTAAACCAGAACAAACTAATGATGTTAATGTTAGTCTGAAATGTTGTGGAAAAATGTCCTTCTCACTGCTGAAATACTATGGTGATCACGAATCTGTGTTTGTCAAAACACTCATGCCAGACTGAGGTTTCTCGTTCCTTTTGCGACTGTGGCCAGACTTCTGCTTTTTATACTTGCTTAAAGTGCTTGAAATGCATGACACACTGCCACACACAGAAAAATACATGTGCAACATCCTCATAGGATACCCACAGACGAGCATGTGTGCTGGGGTCCTACAGGAAGTTGTCTATTTTAGATCCTAAGTAGTAGCCCTGCATATTTGGACCTGTCGCTACAAGTTCTTTCATGATACGACATGAACACAAAGGTTGCTGGCTGTAAGAAATGGATATGGACAACAGAAATCCTACACCATTTTATAAATGTTATAGCTTTATTTTAATTGTTTGCACCGCACTTGATAGTGTCTCTGTGGGTGTGGTAGGCAGCAGCATTCCACTTGAAGGAGTAGCAGTATCAGCTAAAAAAATGTACGTCAGGCCACTCAGTTATAGGTTATTTCCCCATTGAAGAAAAAAAATCCCTGGAATGTTAAAACATGAGACCTACCCTGTGACGTGACCAGGCAGTAAACCATGAAAACAGGCCCAGATGTGAGGCAGACCATGGAAGTATGTAGGCATTCTTATGTGAATGCCCAATAACTCCCTTGGTCTACCAGACACAGTTGGGGGATTTAAGGTAAAGACCCTGTAGCCTGTACTGGTGTTGATTTTAAATAATCTCGTTCCTTCTCATCTTGTGTTCTGCAGTACAGCAGTAAACACGGAGGAAAGTAAAGAAAATGTCAAAATGTAAAATGTGAACATCCACAAAAGAAATGACTGGAGCTGGTTATAAACAGACCAGGAAGGTCTCTCTGACTGCACTCCTGCATTTTAAACAGCAATGCTCTTCTTACGGTTTCCTGACTCCACGTGAACTGAATGACATCCACTTATGGATGCAGTCACTGCCAGTGGGCTGCTGGGTAAAGTGTACAAGAAGCAGGTTCTCCGTGGTTTGTGAGTAAATAGAGAGTAAGATTATGAATGGTTGTAGTGAAAGGTTGAAAAAAAAATACTGGACAAACAGAGCTGATCTCACCAACATCAAACAATGGACAAGACCCAGCAGCAGACAATGGGCTTTGTTAAAGAAACCAGACATTACATAACCATTGTTAAATTAAACAAACCAACAAGAAAAAAGCATTTCAGTTCCGGACTATGAAAAAAGGGACAATATTTATTTAAACCAATGAGGTATTCTTTTTATGAGGTGATAAATGCTTGTTCAACAGCTGGGTATCTTCTCAGCGATGAGCTCTGTTTCAGTGTTAAAATGTCAGGAAAGAGGTCTGTGGTGTTTCTGCCCTGACCTGTGGTGTAAATCCAGCTTCAAAGACCTCTGAAGGGTATTTTAAAATACCTTTCCTCTGACCGGAACAGGAGAGAATGTCACAGAAACAGCATGGGTCGGTGCATGTATGAAAGGGTTTGCACTTTTCACACGTTAGATAGACGCAAATGTGGATTCTGTTTCTCACAGAGGTGATGGATGGTCAAAAAATGGACCAGATAAAAGTAGAACTGATTTTACACAGTGGCTAATGATATCTGCAGAGGAAGGAGTGAGTTAACTGGTCACAGAGAAGGGGGGAGGGGCTGCCTGCTGTCATGGTGCTGCTCACTCACTGACTGGCTGACCTTCTTGTTTGACTGCCTGTTAAAACAGTTTTCACTCTTGTAGCACAGTGACCTCCTGACGACATAACAACAACATAAAAGACAAAAGACAAAATATGATAATTTTGATAAAACTTTAGTCGGCTGGTGGCCAAAAAAAACACAGACAATCATCAATTTAAACACTATAGAATTCAGTATTTAGTATGACACACACAGTGACGTGAAGTCATCATTGCTAACATTGAACATGCCTGAAGTTGTTTTGCTATTAGCAAGTAAGCAGACGATTTAGTGTGAAACTGATTTAGTCATGGTTTATTTTTTATGTTTTAAATATTACAACCACTTCCCATCAGCTATCTACTAAAATGCCTGGTTTGATAGATCACTGTCATGATTATTTTCAGTACAGTCAGGCTTAATTTGGGCCACTGCAAGGCAACAACAGAGCCACATGTGGCTCAGGAGCCACAGGTTGTAAACCCATAGTCTAAACATAGAGAAACTTGCATGTTCATGTGCACAGCAGACAAACACAGCTCCAAATAAAAGACCACGTGTGACCCCTGAATGACGAGCAGCAGAAAAGGGAGACAGACTGATGGGGGCTTTAATGTGGTTTCCTGCTGGTTCACAGTCGCTGTTTATTTATGGCTCAGCTTCAAAGACAGGTCTTTATGAAACATTTCAAGCAGAATTTACAGTTGGGGAACTGATTAAATGAGCATGCACCACATTAGGTGTTTGTGTAGAGAGCAGTTCAGTTCAATTTCACTTCCCCAATAACACACTGTTCTCTGTTCTCTTCTCTTTCTGCAGCGACCCAGAGTGGACATGGAGCAGTTGTGGACTTGATGTCTCACCCTGGAGGACACATTACTTGACAACCTTCCACCCCTGAATGCCAGCAGTTCCAAACATGGAGGAGCAGGCCAGCCTCCCCAACGTCAGCATCCCCTGCCATAACGAGCAGCGGGACAAGAAGAAGCGCTACACTGTGAGTTCAAATCCTACGGTCATATGTTGAAGACTGAGGCTAATGACAATGATGACCTACCTTGTGAGGCAACTTTAGCTACTTTTAGCTGCTTTTCTACCATAATAACATACCTATATCCACTTTTTATGTTTTTTGTTTTTACTATTTTTACTGTTTAACTAATGTATTTATTCTTTACATTATCTAACACTGTTTTGTGGTATGTAATTTGTAAAATTGATATATTTTAATTATTTAATGAAACAAAAATAAAACAAAAATAAAATTACACAACTTCACATCTACAGGTGTACAAAGTGATGGTCTCTGTTGGACGACAGGAGTGGTTTGTCTTCAGGAGATACGCTGAATTTGACAAACTCTACAACACAGTGAGTGGCTGCACATACTGCTATTATATAATTTAAAGCAGACTGGGTCTCTTTATTGTGTCGGTAAATGTGTGTGTCTGGATGTTTTTGACTTTCCATTAACTCTAAAATGGAGAATTATTTGTAAGAACGCGACCGTAGTAGCTTGCCACTCTTTGTTGTACCGCTGAAAATGTCTCAATGCATATTTTCATTTGTTGCAGTTGAGAAAACAGTTTCCATCCATGAACCTGAAAATTCCAGCCAAGAGAATTTTTGGGGATAATTTTGACCCTGGTAAGAGGAGGATTTATGCTGGGATTTTACATATATGACATTCTTACACTACATGCACACGCCAACGTCCAGCCAGAAGCCCAGCTCCAGATGTTAAAAACATAATAATGGCCACGTCTGAGTTTCAAAATACAATATACAGGATTTCCATCTATTCAACAGAGTTCATCAAGCAAAGAAGAGCAGGGCTTCATGAGTTCATCAAGAGAATTGTTTCACATCCCCAGCTTTCTAACCAGTGAGTGTATGATTTCATGTTATTGTTTGTCAACATGAGTGTAATGAACAGGTTTGGCTTTGTGACATGTCTGGTTTCTAATATTTTGGATTTTCTTTCAGTCCAGATGTGAGGGGATTCCTGCAGATGGATAAAATGCAAAGTCTTTCCGACGCCTCTGAGGACGAAGATGACAAAGTACATTTTTTATATATTTTAACGTATTTTTTTTTTCTGTGAATGTATATGCTTTAGGTTGAAACACTCTCTTCTGCTGTCTGTAATATGCTATAAGGTTCTGTGTTGTATCTTAGGCTGTAATGTTTGCTCAGTACCATCAGACAGACACTCAATTAAACAATATTGCTTTTTCTTTTGTTTCATAGAACAACTCTACCTCCAGAAATATTAATCTTGGACCTTCTGGTAATCCACAGTATGTTGGTTTTTTTACTTCTTATTTTAATGTGAAACAGGTGATCATAGTTTGGTTTCTGTTTCACAAAACATCAACTGGGTTTCTTTATGACATTTTACTTTTAATTTCAATAAAAAAAGTGTGCTTTCTATTTCAGTGCTAAGCCTTCAGACTTTGACTTTTTAAAGGTCATAGGGAAGGGCAGTTTTGGAAAGGTAAGCGATTATACTACAACAAAAGTACTACTATACAGAAGTATAAATAATATTATATGTTCACATAGGTAACGATGCCATCATCTTTCATTATGATCATCACATGAAAGTATGTTAAGTAATAATATATTGTTGAATCATGTTGATTCATGGCTCACATGATTTGGAACCATTTTTTAAAATGACATGAATTGACTGACGCAGCAGCAGGTTTTGGTTCTGCATGGGTTGATTCATCAGTGAAGGAAGTGAGAGTTGAAAAGGGATTTTCTTTGGTTCGTCTATCTTCCTTGTGGTTCAGGTTTTTCTGGCCAAGAGAAGACATGATGAAAAGTATTACGCAGTCAAGGTCCTACAGAAAAAAGTCATTCTCAACAAAAAAGAGGTAACGTCCCCATCACATATGAAGTCGTTGTTTCCATCCAAAAGACTTTTACTCTAGCAATGATCCTACATTTTCTTTTTTTTATTCATCAGCAAAAACACATCATGGCAGAGCGTAACGTGCTGCTGAAGAACGTCAAACACCCTTTTCTGGTGGGCCTTCATTATTCCTTCCAAACAGCAGACAAATTGTACTTTGTCTTGGATTTCATCAATGGAGGAGAAGTGAGTAATTTCAGTTTTGGGTAATAATTTCTCTTACCCAAAAAAGAGTTATGTGGTCAAAATTAATTCATCTTGACCACATAAATAGTCGTATATACAGTATAATTGTATTTGTTGAATTCTGCAGAGTTTAACACAAACTAGCTACTGAGAACTTACATAATTATCCACTGTAACTTTTTGTCACAGCTTTTCTTCCATCTTCAAAAAGAAAGGACCTTTCCAGAACCCAGGGCCAAATTCTACATTGCTGAAATGGCAAGTGCCCTGGGATATTTGCACTCTCTCAACATAGTTTACAGGTAAAAAAAAATCCATTCCTGTTCTACTGTGTCACCGAATAAACACAAAGCCTCCTCAAATATCTGTCAAGGTTCCAGACATTTTTCTATTGTCAAAAAAATGTAAGGATATTTGGATATTACCAGAATATTCAACCAAAATTTCAGTGTCATCGACTTCCTCAAAATTGAATGTTCCACATCCTAAGCTGTGACCATCACTGGCAGAAACTAAAACTGTGTGTGTTCGTTTGATAGAGACTTAAAGCCAGAAAACATCCTCCTTGACCAAGAAGTGAGTATTCCTGTTTTTCTAACTGAAAACTGTTTGACCTGAGACTTATATTTGTCAATATTTATGAATAAATACACAGGTAAGCCCCATGGGAAAATTTGCTTTATCTATTTTAGCCACTAGAGGGTGTATTGTTTTGTAGGGAGAGGTCATCTTTGTCCTAGATGATGATAAATCTGTAAATATGAATTATATAATAAAAATATACAAATAATCTCTTTTAAAAGAGTCAAATTTTTGACATTAGAGCAATCGTATTTTAACATTTTTAGTTTTCACAGCTGTGTTGGAACAGTGCAGTAGTCAAACTCTGGCTTCACCTCTACTACATAATATCATTATATTCAGTTTGCGGACCAAATTGAATTATTCCACAGGCTTAACTGTAGCACTAATGGACACCAGTGCATATCCAGTTTCTGCTGAACAGCCTGAGTGTGATTAGATTAGGACGCAGTAATGATTTCCCAGCCTGGACCTGCTGAGCTTACAGAGAAAGTGAATGGAGCCGACTGAGCTGCGCTGTGGCAAACATTCCTGACAAACAATAGATTCCCCAGTCCCTGTTCATAATGAGCCGCTTGTGCGGTACATGTCGTCTAAAAATGTCCCTGTTTTCTCTCTTTAAAGGGGCATATCATATTGACAGACTTTGGCTTGTGCAAGGAAGGCATTTCCCTGACAGACACCACTACTACATTTTGTGGAACACCTGAGGTACGGACAACATTTCTATGAACTGTCTACTAAGTAACAGAGC
Source organism: Cynoglossus semilaevis (assembly GCF_000523025.1). Lineage (NCBI taxonomy): Eukaryota > Metazoa > Chordata > Actinopteri > Pleuronectiformes > Cynoglossidae > Cynoglossus > Cynoglossus semilaevis. Next base: position 8,942,604 of record NC_024309.1, on the reverse strand, counting down.
AGAACATATTTCCCTCACCTTCAGTTTCAGAAAGACAATCATTAACAGACTGTTTTAAATAAAGTGTAGTGAATGATTTTACCAAAGTAGACACATACATTTTTTGCTGTGATAAAATTGTACTTTTAAGGAGTAAAATGTTTTGTTTTGTTTTGTTTTTTCAAATTTTAACATGACCTCATTAATTGTTTATTGTTAACAGTATTTGGCTCCAGAGGTTCTAAGGAAGAAGCCATATGATAACACAGTAGACTGGTGGTGTTTGGGTTCAGTTCTCTATGAAATGCTCTTTGGTCTGGTAAGTTTTTTTCGTTTCTTATTTCCCCCTGAACCTCAATGTCAACTGTTCGCAAAGTGCAATACACTAAATCATTTATATTTAGCATTTAACACTGTTGTCCCTGTTTCTCATAGCCACCCTTTTACAGCAGGGACACACATGAGATGTATGACAACATCCTCCACAAGGAGCTTATGATGCGTCCAGGAGCTTCAACCGCAGCTTGGTCTTTGCTCTGGGGTCTGCTGGAAAAAGATGGCACACAAAGACTAGGGTCCAGGGATGACTTTGTAAGTGGAAAAGACAATTATTTATCCAAAACATACGTGAGGCACAGTGTGTAAAACTTTATTTTTTGTAGTCATTTTCAATTTCTTATCTCACTATTCCCGTTTAACATGTATTAGAGCATATTGTAGCCGTTGGTTACCATGAAAACACAAAAGGTATTTATTTGTCGACTCTGGGCTCCCTCTGCTGGCCAATTTGGGTAATCCATTCTACTTAAATATGTTGGTGGTATTTTTCAGAATGAGATCAAAGCACACGACTTTTTCTCCTCCATCAACTGGAACGACCTTGAACAAAAGAAGATTCCTCCTCCGTTCATACCTAAAGTGGTAAATGCTTTGGTTTTTGTTCACAATTCTCTCACGACCCTAACTGTCTTTGTCAAAAGTCACAGTTATGAATTCAGGAAGTCCTCCTGGCAGCATAAAAACACAGCCCTATTGACTTGTACAGTGCCTGAATATAATGATCCAATCAGAAACAAGAAACAATTTCAGCAGTGATACATATATTCAATTATAATAAGATCCTAATCAAATCCAGCTCTAGATTTTCTTTTTTTCTTTTCTTTTTTTTTTTGCTTTCCTCAGAAAAAAAAGGAATTCACAAAAATATTCTGACTAATATTTTTTCACAGAGCTCTTACAGTGACATCTCAAACTTCGACCCAGAGTTTACTGATGAGATGGTCTCCAGCTCCATCTATTGGACCCAAGAACATTCCATTGTCAACGCTAGCGTGATGGAGGCTGATGATGCCTTTGTGGGCTTTTCCTACGCGCCACCTTCTGATGACGCTTTCCAATAAAAACATTCCCAGTGAAGTCTTCAAATTCCTTAACATTGATAACAATATCTTTTAAAGAAAGGGATAAAAAAAATTGAATGCACGCATGGATGCAATCAATTTATCAAACCAAAGCCTGGAGTAAAGTAGAAACAGCACTTAAGCATATTTCAATTTGAGTAAAAGAGGCCTTTATTTTTTACTGATACATATTTATATAAATAAATATATGTTTATATATAACATATGTTTTGACAAAATACAAATGACCATTTGTAGAGGTGTCAGAAATGAGCCTTCATAATACCGTAACATGTCCCTAAAAAACTTGAACAATTCACTGGACTTAAAATAACGTAATCCGACTCATCACTCTAGGGTTTTCTATATCTTTGTATTTACTATAAAAAATGTATTCACATTATCTAAATTTTCTAAATTGTGAGTACTTGAAAACCACCCTTAATATGCATTTTAGTTGACAGCTTACATTTTAGAAAGCAACTACATGCTTTTTCATGTACTTTTTAGTACAGAACAAAAGCCTCTTGGTTAGAATTCAGTCTTATCATAATATTTTGAAAAATGTGAGAATACAAGTATTAAAGTCAGTATTCTGACTTCTTGGAATTTAAAACAATAAAACTTTAAAATTAGAATTGTAACTTTAGGTAAAAATATGTATTTTATATTTCCACAAAAATGAAGAAAAACATTTTTTGAACATATAAAGTGACCTAAATCTTCTTGCTGTAAATTCTGTCAATGTTATTTTGGCCTTGCCATTGAAGTGTACTTGTACATTTGAAATATATAACTTGCCTTGTACTTAAGAGGTCAAACAAACAATAAAATTTAAACAAGTGAAAAAAAATAAGAGAAATATTTTTTGTATATAATAAAAACTTTTCTTCAATCTGTAACTCCGTTCATATGACACGTCAATGGTAATGCTGTGATTTACATGTAATTTTAGTAGATAGCAGTGTTACTTTTTTTCTAAGAATGTCTGACAGTTTGTCGTTGAAAGAGTCAGCTGTAGTTTACTTGGACAGAAGTGGTGGGCTGGAAAAACTGACCAAAGACTGCCAACAATACAACGGTGAGGTTTTTGTACGGAGATTTGGAGAATAATTAATGCTAAAACTGCTAATGTTAAAGCTATGTACACTGAGCTAACTCGGGATTTAACGTTACAGACCCTGCACATACCGAGGCAGTTTACCGGTTTTCAGTAACAGTTAATCCCACTGATGTTATAGAGGTGAACCCAGCGCTGGGTGACTGTGTTCTACACGACCATCTGAAGGCAACAGCAGTGTTTCAGTCTGTAAGTGCGAATAAAAGTGCTAATAAAATGAGTTTACGATATATTACAGACTAAGTCCACATTATCTCCATCAGGTTTGCTTTCTGGCCATTAAGACTCTTTCTCTCGTCGAAAAGATACACACATTGAGTCAGGTATGTTAAAAAACAAACGTGAAAGAAAAAAAGTAAAACTAAATATGTCTAAAACCGTTTATTTATTATGGTTACAGCCCTACCATTTTATCCTTATAGTTGAGAACAAAGTTATTAGCCCCCCATATAGGAAATGTAAATAACTGAAGTCATTTTAATACAAAATAGAGAATGTTGGAAAAAAGTTTCTTCATCAAATTATGTTGTAATTAATTAAGTCTATTCTCCCCATATGAACCTCTGAAGCTTCTACAGTAACAGTTGTCTGGTACAAATCCTGGTTTAGTTTTTACTATTATTTTTCATAAAATGTATGTCTGAAGCAACGGAAGGTTCGTTACCACTTTTTAAGTACATTTGCTTTTGTGTTGTCCAATAAAATTGTGGGCAGTGTAACTGTTGTTGTAGGGCTGAATTATCAAGCAAGTCCCCTAACAGAGTGCTGTGCTTTTCTTTTGGAGGTTAATGTAATTCTAAGGTTGACACATCTGCCTCCATTTCCTGAGTATAAGTTGGACCTTTGCAGTTTTCCTCGGGGATACGGCCCCCTGAGACCTGTTTCCATGGAGGGACTGGTCATTGCCATGACGAGGGTCACCAAATACACCCAAGGGGCCAGGTTCCTTTGTGTCAACGAGGACTGCCCCAGTGCTACAGGTACTGCAGTTCTGTCTCAGCCTATAAGGACAGGACACAGTTAAACTGGTTTATGTCATCAGGGGATTGGTGTGATGACTCCAGATGGATTTTCTTCTGGTTACATTTAAGTGTAAAATATTTCTAGGGTTCCACCATATCAGAGTCCATGCACCCGGAGCCACAGAGTCAGCAACAGTGAGAAACAACTTTAGCTGCATGATCTGTGAATCCCCGCTGAAAGAAGATGTGAAGTTCAGAGTTTTGGGAGGTGACACTGGCAACCACAAATATGACCACAAATATTGACTAAGAGGAAGTCGTAAAATGCTCATGTTCTCAATTTAATTACTTGTTTTTGTGGAGACAGACAAACAACTGGTGGAGCTGATAGATGTCAAAGCACTGGATGTTCTTAATGGCCAGCAGCAAAACTCATTCAAATACCAGTCTGTTACCCTGTTTCTCAGAGGTAGGTTTAACTTTCTTCGGTCCGCATTTGACTTAAATTCTATATTTTGTGATCAAAACAATATGGCAACTGCATCATATGAATACATACCAAATGAAACAAAACACAGCTTGTACATAAAGACTAATGTAGCACTAAGGAAGCAGGAATCTTCACCAAAAAAAACAACAACAAAAAAACAATTCTTCTATACGTAATTAGGTTAGCCTTGACTTCTTTTTGACTTGTATACAACTACAGAGCAGCTATGGGCCCAGTGGCAGAGCAGATCAACTTCCAACTATAATGTTAGAGCTGTACTGAAGATTAATATCCTCAGAGTTTTAAAGGATATTATTTGTTTGTAAAACTTAAATTCCCATCTGTTATATTCCCTCCCGTTCCTGAATAATGTGGTTATAGTAGCCAGTATTTACACACAGTCAAATGTATTGCAGTTTGTCATTAATTTCCAGCCTGCCTAAATTAGACTAATTTCAGAACACAAACCTAGCGGGGGAGAGTTCAAATAAACAGAATTCTCTGCAGCCAGCCGCACACAGTGTCTCCAGGAGGGATATTAAGTGTTTCTGTCCCCTCTAATAACATTGTCCAGGCAGGACCTCTGAGAGCTTAGCAAATCATTGGACCAGGATTAACATATTCTGTTGACCCAGACCTGTGGAGGAATTCAATCCACTGAGCTCCCGTTACTAAACATATATGCTAATAAGTGCAAGGAACACTCATTAACTGGCTGTGCAACTCTGTCACAGAGAAATCTTTGTTCCTCCCTATGTTTCTTTTGGCACCGGTTTGTGATGGCATCAATTTTTCTTCAATAATCATCAGGCAGCAGAGAGAGCCCCCACCCCGTCAATCTTGTTATTATTGGTTTGTTTCTATCGTTCACACAGATGATCTGTGTAACTCCATGAGAATTGGCCAGCTCTATCAGGTGATAGGCATCCCTGCACAGGTCCACCAGTGGCCCAGCATCTCCTGGATTGTAGAAGCAAACAATATCCAGCCTTGGCAACCAACATGTAAGGAAATATAACTTTGACTTCTCATCAATCCAAACCATTAAGATGGTTTGATTTAGATTTGCTGCCATAACATTTTTCACAAACTGATACAAATATTTTCATTTGTGCAAATATCAAGTACCAATACTGATACTTCTGTAGGTTTGGTTTCAATAAAGGATAGCAGATTTTGTCTCATTAACAGGTTTCATCAAGACAACAGAAATGGTTCTGTATCAAACAAAAACATCTTCAAACTAGTATAGTAGTTCAGTATAGAAAGTCTTTGTCCCTGATGTTAAAATATGTCCAAACTGCAGACAATGTTGACCTACCGAAATAAACTACCATCACGGCAATAAGACACTAAGCTGGAGGAGAAAAAAAAGAAGCGTGCTTAATGTTAAACCCTTATGTGAATTGTCACAGTATTAAACCTCAACATTCCCACCCACAGATCCCTCCAACATCAGTGCCAATTTCAACAGTCTGCTGAAGGCCACAGCCTCCTCTCCTTGGAGATTCCCTGCCGTTGTAGCTCACTGCTTTGGTTTGGATTTAGCTCCTCCAGGTTTGCACAACACACTAAAGCTTGGTTTGTTGCTTAGCTTGGTGCAGACCAGAGCAGATACTGAAGAAACTCATCACAACTTGGATGTCCTAGTTGTTGCCTGTGATACTCTCATTATAGACAGGTAAAGAAAGTTAAATTGTTGCTCCATTATTGCCTTAATGACAGATTCAGTGCCAAGTTACTCTATGTTTCCCTCCAGACTAATAACGTACAGCTTGAGTTTGGCTAATCGTGGTGTCAGACACCAGGTCTCTGGGGAGATGTTTGTATCACTGTCTAAAGACGAACATGGAGCTGGTACTGTCAACATTCATGCTGGTTATGCTCTGTTAGCCACCGGGGGCATATGTATGCTGGGAGATCTGGGCTGTTATAAAAAGGAGAAGTTGGACTCTATTCAGTCAGGTAAAGAACAAAAGGGAGTGGGAAAAAAATAACAAAATAAGTGTGCCTCTGCAACAAGGTATTACAAGGTAATTTTCTTTTTTCAGTCCTGGAGAACCACACAGTGTCAGTGTTTGTCCCAGGGAAGAAATACGGTGAGGATGCTGATAAGCAGCTGTCTTTCCCCGTCCAGTGCAGCTTCTGGGCCTTAACAGATCCTTCTCAGAGAAGTGGGAGGACAGACTGTAACATATTGGGAACAGTGGTGAGTCTGTGTACAGATGGGTGCGCTACTTTTAAAAGCATACTCCGAATTAAATCAAAATGATTGTAGTGTATTTGTTCTTTTTCAAATATATGTATTCAAAATGATTTTATTGGCGTTTGAAGAACACACTTCATTCAGCCTGGACATTGTTTGCAGATTGCACAGGCAAAACAGGAAATTGAGACAATTTTCGTCAAGGAAGTGCCCTGCCTAGAAAACATTACTTCACAGCAGATCCCTTGAGAATAATCAGTGCTTCAGTTGTTTTTTGTTTTTCTTTAACAGGGACGAGGTAGACCATAAAATCTATAACCAAGTTTCTCAGGTTAATCTGTGCCTTACAGCATTCAATTTCATAACATCAGCAGTATATCATTCTTTTTTTAACAGGAAATGGGTCCAATACCAGCACCGTTGGCAGACGCATTTGGGCTAGTGGTACAGTGTAAGGACAAAGTACGAGAGCAGGTACTTCTTGCTGAAACTGTCCACACCCTTCAGAAGGCAGTAGAGCCTGGAAAACCCCTTTACCCATCCTGCTGGGAGTTTTCTACACAAGACTACAAAGAGGTGAACAACCAAGGCTTCACACCACTGCATTTATTCTAAGTAGTATTCTTTTTTTTTAAGGTAATTTTAAAACACTGTGTTTCCGATTTCTCAGCTAATAACCCATGCTCAGAATCTACAAGTGGAACTCAGCCCTGGGGCAGAGAAGATGATCCATGGATACTATATGGCCAGTCGTAGAGTCCGAGCACAGAGTCAAGCAGTGAAGATGTCTGTAGCTTCTGTCAAACTATTGTGAGTTTTGGCCTGTGAAGACAGTTGAAATGATATTCTCAAAATTGTTAAACATTATTTGGTTGATGTTTTTTGTTGCACACTTATTGTTTACTCACAGGTACATATATTCATACACGCACATATACAGTGCACCGCATTAAATCGGTTTACTGCAACGCTAATATTGCCCACTAGATGGAGCTCACTTTCAGACGTTACACTTTTACAGGACAACTCTTCTACCACAGAATCTAGTGTCCCTATAGCGATGTTTAATGAAATAAGGACTAAAAAAATAGTTTTACTCAGATATTGTTTCATTTGGTGTAGATATAGATTAATTATATTCAAAATTGTACGAATCTAACCAATTCTTATCCTTCAACAAAACTCCTTCTGGCTTTACCTGAAGGATCTCACTGGCTGAAGCCCACTGCAAGTTATGTCTCAGAACATGTGTACTGGAGGAAGATGCCGTCATTGCTGTGCTCCTGTGTGAAAACTCAGTAACTCTAAAACATGGTAACACTCTTCCCATCATCCCTCACACACCAAATACAGTAATGAATATTTACATAGACTTGTATTATATTAACTGTATACTTTTTTTAATTGCTCTAATTTAAGACATTCAAACCAGCTCTTGTTCTTATTTACAGGGGCCTCTGCTCTTATAATTCCACCTGATGCTGTGTTCCCCTGTGAACTTGGAAGTGTAGACGGTCTACACATGAGAGACACGGTCCTAGATAAACTCCAGCAGGACATTCTACGCTTTATTTACGCCTACGCACCAGGGGCGGACCAATACATAACAGAAGAATAAAAAGAAAAAAAGGTAAGCCACACAACACTGCTTTAGGTTTTTCATTTGTTTATTCACTTTAAGCAACCACAGATAAACAAATTTACAATAGAAATTCAAGACTAACTGGGGGAATACACCCAGAGTGAAGATGAACAAATGCTAATTTTGCCAACCTACTCAGTAAATGACATCTTTATTTTCACTTACCTTAAATAAAATGTGTTCTTCTAGCACTTGGTTAAAAAAAAAAAAAAAACACCTTGAAAGAAAGAAATGAAAGATAGAATTTAGTAGAAGCCAAACCTTGTGTGGTTTCACATACTGTATTTTCATTTGGTTCAGTTAGTCACATTCTCAACAACCCAATTTGGTCTGATGGGTAAACGGCAAAAATGTAAAATCATCATTACTTTGATACAAAGAAATTTATTGAATTCAAGTAACATCACACAACACTTACCAGAGTCACAACGAGACCCCACACCTTTCTGCTCTGTTGCAATTACTGGTAGCCTGTAAATAATGATAAATTAAAAAAAATAAATTAAAATTAAGTCCTGCTAAACACCTTAGTCTATTCAAAATACATTATTGGAACAACATGATAAAAATATAATTTCTGGTTATTCAGTTATCACGGCGTCACCACTGCAATGTCTGATGGGTAAACGGCGAAAAGTGCGAACTCATCACTATACCAGCAAAAAAAGGTGTTGCCATTTAATTCTGTAACAAAGTAACATACTGTTAACTCACCGCAGTATCAGCACAGGACGCAATGGTTTTAAAATCAGCCGTATCTATCCTTCGCACTGATTTCTGAAGGAAAAAAAACAAAACAAACCATGACATGATTAACACTGAATTCATTAACATCACCAAACAACTTTAGGCACTGATTTCTGAAGGAAAAAAAAAAAAACATGATTAACACTGAATTCATTAACATCACCAAACAACTTTAGGAGCATCTTAATGTTGCTGTTATTTCAGTAGTCACAGATTCACCATGTTATTGTCTGATGGGTAAACGGCAAAAAGTGCGAACTCATCACTATACCAGCAATAAAAGGTGTTGCCATTTAATACTGACAGAAAAGAAACATGTTCTCCTCTTCAACGAAGTAACACTGTTGACTCACCACAGTATCAGCACAGGACGCAATGGTTTTAAATCAGCCGTGTCTATCCTTCGCACTGCTTTCTGAATGAAAAAAAAAAAGACGCGATTAACACTAGATTTAATAATTTTTATCAAAAATCCAGAAGCATCTTAATGTTGCTGTTATTTCAGTAGTCACAGATTCACCATGTTATTGTCTGATGGGTAAACGGCAAAAAGTTTGAACTCATCACAATTCAGCAAATGATTCAGAATTTTAAAAAAAATAATCCAAAAAAATAAAAACGTACCCAATGGCACTCGAAGACCAGACTGACATTTGGCCTTGTTGGCGCTCATGGTCTGAGACCTGCAATAAAAACAAATGAGAGTACATGATCTGGACTACATGTATTTCACCTAAAGGTTAGAATTTTATAGTAAACATAATTGACGGAGTTATTTCTATAATTCACAATCTATAAAATGTGTAGTAGTGCAACACAATACACAACCAAAAATAAATGGTCAATGTTATGTTGTAGATTTTTGCAATCATAGTAACATCCATCTTCTTCTGCACCACTAAATAGACAGAAGTCAAATATTAATGCTAATACACTCTGTATGATGTAATGATCTTTTAAAGAGTCACATTGTCAGCCCAGAGCCCCATCACAGTAACTTCATACCTCCTAACTAATTGCTCTCAGGAGTGCTGTATTGATTTCTAGCTAGCACGAATAACTTGTACTGAAGGAATAGCCAATATGCTGAGTGGACTAGTGACTGATCACCAGAAGGTCAAAGGGTACAATGGTACGCAGCTTGGGAGCAGAGTTAACACTGCAGGTCTGGGGACGGGTTCAACAACAGGTCACGACCTCTGCCATGACCTAGGGTCCTCAGAAGACATCATGATGAGAGTATCCACAGTGAAATAATGGTAGGGAGCAAATCCCTGACCGACTGACCTCTGGACAAAAGTAAGACCTGGACAGTGCAGTAGGAAGCCGAGTGACACGAGGGCGTTCTCCCCATTGAACTGTCTGAAATAATGATTTATTACATTTTAGGCCCTTAGACTACGAGGACGAGCTGACGTGTCATACCGCTGGAGCGTTAACGTCCGATCACTATTTTGGTGTATTTGTACAAAATTTTTAAAAGAAATATTACCATATAATCTGAATTACAGATAGCATTATTCGCGTTATAGTACACGTACATTGTACGTGTTGTATCTATAATAGACTAATCGAATCATTTTATTTATTAATATTGGGTTCACATTTCGCATCTTAATTTCCACCGTCATTTAAATAAAAGCGAATATTTATATTTGTATTTTAAATTAATGGAAAACGCCACGGAGTAAACGTAACACGCGCTCATTTCACCCACGTGGCGCAGATGCTAATTAGCTTCACGGTAACGATAATGAACTCCGATGTTATCATGAAAGCAGATTAAATACACGCACAATTTGTTGTTACAATACTGCATTACACCATGTACCCATTACCTACCTGTACTGGAAAAATCTATGCAAAAAGATTTGGACTGCGAGGCAAGGACAAACACAACCGCTTCTCAGCTTTGCTGCAGGACGAGAGGGAGCTTCCGGTTTCCGAGTTCCCATCAGACACCGCGCCTGGCAGCTTTATCACTGACGTCAGCGACAACCGCCTCGAACTAAAATAACAGTTTATATTAAATTAATCACACGTATTAAAAAGTGTTACAAAAAGCGTTTGATAAATGAGAAACGCATGGAGGAAAAGGTTGCCGTCAACCCACGACTCAATTCAAATATATTATAACATTGTTAATATGTCTTTACCTAAATGTCTTCTAGATTTTATTTATGTTTGTATATATATATAATAGTTTGCCATTTGCCTCTTGACGAACAGAAAACAAATTTATACTTTGAATCCGTCAAATTGTGTTTTTTTAGCTGTCTAATTTGTGAGATGAAGTTTGGATAATTGTTTAGAATATTTGATAAATATCATAACTATCTGCTTATTTATTTAAACGCAAATGGCAACAGCTTCACCTTAAATTACAACTGAGGCTTTATTTTATATATAAAATTAGTACTTTCCTATCCTTTTTATTTTTACTTTAACAATAGTAACACTAAAAATAATAATTGAATATTAACAATAAACCAATTACAAATAGATTATAAATAAAATTAATTATACATAACAGATACACAGAGATGCCACTTATGATCGTACGGTAACAATGCTGAAATCAAATTGCTAGAAAATTGATGGAATAAAATTATTACAAAGATCTAATTTTAGTTCCACAAATGTTGAAATGTTCTTTTAATTTCTATTTACTTAATACCTCTAGTCGGTGTTAAAACAAACCTTTTAACCTCTTGCTTTTTATTCAGTGTTTCACTAAACGACTCGCCTTAGTGCTCGTCATTCGATCATAACAATAATTATTAAATACAACTTAATTAAAATTGTTATATTTTATTTTTTCTTACATCACAATTTCCCTCCTCTCGCCATCGTGAACATTTCCCGAGACTCGTCTGTTTTCACCAGAGCCATTTATTCACAAACACATTGTACAGCCATGCAGGTAAAAACGAACGGAGGAACATGAGGTGAAGGACGGAACACTTCACATGACAGATGTTTGACTTATTCACACATGCATTTTAGTGCAAATGCTTCAACTGAAAGTGCACATCTCAAGCATGACGGGCTCAGTGTCGGCCCGTGGAATTCTCTGCACATTCTGACAGGGAGGTTGGGGGGGGGGACGTGTAGGGGACTGCACACAGCAGGGACACACAGTACAGCAAAAGCCGAAACAACAACAAGAGAGAAAAGATTGAGTTCTCCGTAAAATCTATACAATAAAAATCAGGTATAATATATTAATTTACAACTCAGTCGGAGCGCGGGGACTTTAAATCCAGGAATCAGGTGTGAAGACCGTTTTTGTTCTATACACAGATCATTACAAGGCGACGTGAACTCATGCGCACGTGACATAGTTTCGTTACAAACGTTTTTTAAGCCCGTTACTGACGGGAGGTGGACGAGGACGGGCCCTGGTTCTCTGACTCTGAAGAGTTGGAAGTGTTGAGGAACTGTCCGCTTGCACCGACGTACAGCCTGGATCGCATGGGCCATTTCTGAAAAAATAAAACAAATAAAATAAAATAAATGTTGATTTAATGTAAGTAAATATTGATGAGCATCAAAAAGCCGAAGTCAATTATTTTAAATGTATTTTACCCTCTAGTCGGTGTTGATATGAACGATGAACATATGAACGATGTTAGTCTGCGGTGCAAATATAGCTAGTAGAATAAAATCGGTTTATTCCCGATACTATTATTATTATTATTATTATCATCATCATTGTTGGTCCACTGACCTTGACTGGGTGCAGGTATCCTTCCCCCTTCAGAGAGTGTAACGCCTCTGTCTGCTTCGTGCTCTCTCCATCCTCAGCTCCTTCCTCCTGTAGTGTTCGGGTCAAGTGGGCTATGTAGGTGGTGGCCAGAATCAAGACGTCTAGTTTGGACAGCTTGGTGTCCGGCGGCACCGAAGGCAAAGTCCTCTGTAGCTCCAGGAAGGCGTTCCTCAGGGTCTGTACCCGGCTCCTCTCCCGGGCAGCGTTGGCTGCGGCGGGGCGTCCTCTGCCGCCGAGGCCGCCGCTCTGCAGCACCCTGCTCCGCTGCAGCTCCCGCCGGCGACCGTCCGGACTGGGGCTGGAGCTGGGACTGGATGCGGGACTGTCGTCCACCACCAACCCGGAGGAGGTGCCGCTGTCCATTCGGAGCGTCTGTCGTCCAACCATCAGAGAGAACTCACTGACCTGAAGATTTGTTGAAGAAACTCGTTCGTTTAGAGACAGTTTGAAATGTCTAACATTTTCATATAGTTTTACATGTTTAAAACAGACTGCGTCAATGTCTATTTATATTTATCCACCTACACTCAAAGTTCTTGTTTATACATTTCAAGTGTTGTCAGCTCTTTACCAACTGTGTTTTAAATAAAAACTAAAATAGAAAAATGACAGAGGAGACATCTGTCCTCCTCCAAAGACAACTGTCTTAACTCTGATCGTCAGGGACATGTCAGATGATCTTGTGTCCAATTTAAAATGAAATAAATCTCTAATATTTCAGTGTCCAGTGTGTTGATGTTTTACCTCAAAGCCGATGTCTTAAAAAGCGACATGAAGGCGATCAGATGAGGGTTTGTTCTCCAGAGCAGAGAATTCACTCCAAAGTGCCGAATAGTTCCGAGTCCAAACGTCGGCGGAGAAGCTGCCTCCGAACTGCAGCGGCCGCGTCTTTTACGCGCATCCAACACTTCACCTGTGCGCGTAAAAGTCTCAGGAGTCCTTCATTTATTAGCGAACACAAAGCAGCGCTCATGTATTTGACTTGAGTGTAATTAATCACTCGCCCTCAGTGTGGAGAACCCACTCACTCTTTTCCCTTTCCTCACTTATTTCAGTGAGGGCGGCAGAGGCTCGTTTTCAACGCCAGAGGCAGAACTGCGCTGCTCCTTCAACACTGATATGCGGCCGCTGGGCTACATCCTCCTCTAATTGGCTGCGAACCCGACACTGTATTTTTGTAAGCCTATCAAAAAGTGGCAACGGGAAAGAAATGGAGTCAAAACTACGTCCAAAACGCGCTCGTCACGGTCAGCGGACAGAGGCCACAGTCCATCAAAACGTTATTTGCAATAGAGCATGAAGAGAGGCTGACAAGTGTAAGGTGATATGCAAAACATCTGACGGATTGCCAGTGTGTTCTATGCTGCGAGCTCATTGGAACAGCCAATAAATAAAGTGCAGCGCCGCAATCAACAGGCAGGCATTGAGGAAATTCTTTTGAGACTCATAAATTAATCACTCTGATTTCCAGGGCTCCAAACGGAGATGTCGGCGAATTAATGAAAGGAATTATTCATATTATGTAGCTATATCCTCCGACTGTTTTTGTAAGGCGGCTGAACCGCTTTCTCCTGCCGGCCACTAATTATAAGGTGAGGGTAAGGAAGGTTAAACAAGCTTGTTTCCATAATGACCACGCATCTTTTTGTGGACTTACGCACACGCGTAACTGTTCAAAGAATGACCGAATCGTTAATCGCGGTTGTTTGAGTATATAAGCATTTGCGTTTGGATAACTAGAAACAGAAGGACGCAGTGATCAGTCAGGATGTGCCACCCTCCATAGCTGCATCACTCATTTACTGGAGGAAAAAGTCCCCGCTCCATAATCAGGAAGTCACAGTGTGTTCAACAGTTTACTTACAGTTTGTCATCAGAGACAAAAATGTAATTAGAAATACACCAGCTGCAGCAGTTAGCAGTATAAATTATTTTATTGCGTTTTTTTTATCTCACTGACAACAGTACAAGTTTGTGAATAAACAGAAATAATTTACAAAGAAACTGATTAGACGAATATTTTGTAAATGCAGCATCAAATCTAAATATATCAGGAGTTCCACTGCTGTGTGGAGGTGGATGTGAGACTTTGAGCCATGTGCAAGGCATCTGCAAATACAAACATAATCAGACAATAATGAATGCATCAAAATACAATTCAAAGTAAAAGAAACACACACACACACACATTGTCAAATAGAGGTTTTTAACAAAGAACATCCTCCTGGCCTTTGTATTTTTTTGAATATTTCCCTGCCTTTTATTCTTTTTATATTTCTAAGGATAAAAGAGCAAATAAAGATTATCAAATGTATTTATTAATTTTGAACCCCACAAAGAAATCTCCTGCGACCACAACAGGGGTCCAGACCCTATGTTTAGGGGGATAAAAGAGCAAATAAAGATTATCAAGATTATCAAAGATTATCAGATTATCACAGGGGTCCATACCCTATGTTTAGGTTCAGCTGCCACAATGTAATTTTGCATCTTAACAATACTAAGATCATCAGATGTAATTATTCTTCACACTTTTGCTTAGAATTAAAAAAATAGCTTAGAATTGCTTAGAATTAAAAAAACAAACAAACTGAAAATACATGCATTTATGTATTTAATCTATCATACAGGACTCACTTGTTCAAGTGTGGGGCATCAGTGGACCAGTCAGCATCCGTATGTTGCTTCTTCTCATCTTGGCTTCTTTGGATGCTTTCCAGTTGATCAGGAACTGTCTGGTCAACTCATTAATTTCCCTCCCATCCAGAATCTCTGCAGGAATTCCATACGTTTATTGATTTATCAAAAATGAAAACTGAAAAGTGGGTGGTTTTGTTTGTACTAAATGAATATAAACAAATACGTGTGTTCCCAGGTGACGGTGCCACTGAGCAGGAGAGTGAGGAATGTTTTACCCAGGCTTCTGCAGGCAGTGATCAGTCGGTCTCTGTACTTGGACAGTTTACACACAGGATTCCCTCTCAGATCCATCTGGAGCAGCTGAGGCCAGTGACTTAACACGTCTTCCAACTCCTGGAAATATATAGAGACGAGAAAATGCTTTTCACAGTATCTGTGCCTTCGGTGGAACTTCAGTGTTATGATATGATAACTAATCACAGACAAACTGAATGGTAATGTGCAGCACAAGGGCCAGTGGAAAGTGCATAAACACCACTTCAGTCTGTTTTAATAAACACTGTCGCCGGTGTCATGTAACTACAAGTTTTCTCCTGGGGCGGCGTGAGGCTGACTCTTCCAGCCCGTTGCCTGCAGTTGTATGTTTATCTAAAGGCACATTAATCCAAGCCTGGAAATATGAATACTCTCTGGACACGCTCTGATTGTTCATTGCCTTCCTGTCTTGGCCAAAGCGCTTCCACTTTTCCAGCTCGTGCTGCAATCAGTTCAGAGGGGACCCCTGAGCACCGCGCTCCCAGGCTTTGATAAATGATCGTGTCAGGGCCGTCACTCACAGAGCCCTCACCAAAGAGCAGCCCAGCCCCAAATTGCCCCCCACGCGGGGGCTGCGGATAGCAGCAGAGGCTGAGTCCGCAGCACCGGGCTGACTCTCTCTGCTGGACTAATGATGGGCCAGTTATGAACCTGCATTTGACCAGGGCTTTTGATTCCTCCGTCCCCTCCGCCCTGCACACAGCTAACGGCCTCTGAAGATGCTCCTCATTTGTCACCCCGGCTGACTGCCTGTCATAATCTATTTTAAAAAATCCATATCTTCTCCTCTGGATTCTGACCAAATGGTTCAGGAGCAGACACTGATCCTTCGGAGTGCTGTCTGTGCTGAATCAATAGCGGCAGATGGGCCGTATAAATCATAGGAGATTTGTGCTAAAAATGACACGTGTACAACAATTACCTGCATCAACATGAGAGGAGATCATCTGTGCTGAGGAAGTGGACCTGGAAAAGTAGTCAATTATAAATGTGTGTCGTCAAGGTGTTAGATTCCAGTAAAAAAAAAAATGGAAATGAAAAATGAATCCCATTCAAATGAAGTCATCGAGCATTTGAGTTAATACATCTACCACACAGAGAGTCAGCCTTCAACAACAAGCAGGCCGTTTTTCAAAGAAGCCACTGGGCATTAATCATATCTCTGATGAACCTCCTATAACGTGAACTGCTGCTGGTGTAGAGTATCACACACTGATCCTAAGGCAGGGAGGAAAAACGCAGCCTCCCCAGGAAAAGGGAGAAACTTGTGCTTGTTTAAAGCTGTCAGCGGGAGACGTCCCGGGGGAGCGGCGGGTTGATTTGTTGAATAATTCTGACCCTGTGCGAGTCATGTAGACTGGGAACCCGGGGCAGGATTTGCAGGATTTGCTCCTTTAGAACCCGGCTCTACATATCATTTCACGCGCGGTTGCAAAAAACAGCGCAACAGTATTAATGATGAATTGATCAGTTAATATGTGGAATGCAGACTTTAATGCTCTGTGTCGTCCACAGTTGCTCAGATGTGGTGCTGAGCCAGAGTCAACATCAGTCACACGGAGGACACATTCTTGAACAGTACGCAGCAGAAACAGCCATATTTACCTCAGGGCTCTGCAACCTATTGTCGGTGGCGATAAAAAGACGCAGCTCCTTCAACGCCGCCAGGTCTCGGATGTAATCAATGTTGTTCCTGTTGATATTCAGGACACACAGAGATTTCTGTGCAAAAAACAAAACAAAAAGAAAAACACATCACGCAGTCAAGATGAGGGCTGCCAAAAAAAAAAACACATCACGCAGTCAAGACGAGGGCTGTGGAACATGGAAATACTTTCTACACACTTCTAGTGATACTTTGTTTACTTTCAAACAGGAGACGGTGTTTTTCAAAGCTCTGCTCACTGAACTGACCCCAGCAGTCGTTCGGGTGAGGCTGAAGTCCATCAGAGGGCCACGTATGAAGACCAACAACCATCCACACTCACATTCACACCTATGGTCAATTAAGAGTGAATAATTGAACTATGTTTCTGGACTGAGGGAGGAGTTACTGGACAAAACAATCACACAGAGGACATGAAAACCCAATGCAGAAAGACAAGGGATTGAAAAACAATCACACAGAGGACATGAAAACTTAAGGATTGAACCGGTGGCCTTCTCACTGTAAGGCAAGCATGTTAACCACTTCTTCTACCTTATTTCCAAAGTAAAATCTTTAAAGAAATAGTAGTCAGTAATTATAACACGTTGACTGTAGATTCATCTCGCTCTTATATCTGAGTCCCAAGGACAGTGTCCAAATCTTCAGTCCGTGTTAGTGTGAACGCTCTGTGAAGGCACATTTACCAAGTGGAACTCTTTTCATTTGCTCAGCAATTTCTTCAATTATCCAAACAAACAAGAAGCCGAGACTTCTGCCGTGTTTATCCCTGGACCGGTCGTCAAAAACGAAGACCTCACGATTTGTCAGAGCGGACGCCGAGGAACAGAGGGTCTCATTGACATCATCAAACTCCTGTCACGATCATCTAACATCTGCATTTGATAACCTACTGGGTTGATGCACCACACACCTTTCTGTTTATGTACAAGCCTGCGTTCAGGAATTTATGTAATATTTACAGGGATGTGTCAAAGAAAGACATGAAAAGGCAGCGACTGAAGTTCCAGCAAAGCCTTAAAAAAACAGTCGAGGTAAACCAAATGTTCAGGTCTACAGGAGACAGGCCTACGTCCTGCAACGACCTGTGAGCCAGTAGCAGCTTCTTTTGGGTCAAAGGCAGGTCGGACCTTCCACGGTCAGAATAAGATTATTTAAGAAAGGCCTCTGTGGAGGAGCAGCCGCCAAGGAACCTTTTTTGGTGAAAAGACAGAAATATGCCTGGACTGAAACAAACGGAATCAGTGGGAAGAAATGTGACGAGTGAAAGTGTGAATCATCGGCGTCCAATCACATTTAAATATTATAATGCATGCAGAAAAAAGCAACAACTGAACGCAGAAAAATGGACGACAGTTCCACGAAACACCAGTGTAGGTCAAAAAGTTCTAAGACAGATGTTATACTTTTAAAGCTCAAAATGCCTCAACACATTCAGACATCACCTGATGTTGATATGTTTTTTTAACCCCAAGTCCAACTTTCTTTTCAAAGTGGACCTTATTTATAGATATTTTTTTCTTAAACTATATTTGTACTGAACAGAGTAAAAATAGGTCATACAGCAAGAGCGAGGAGGGTCGAGGGGTCAAAGAGCAACTTCTCCCCCGGTGCCAGCCTCTGATTCTCCAGATGAAGCTCCTTCAGCTCAGTGAGCTGCTCCAGACCCTCCACCACTGTGATCCTGTTTCCACCCAGATACCTGCAAAAAACCCACACCTTTACACACTCACACCAACAGAGCCATACACGTGTCAGCATGTGGGGAACCACAGCAGAACCTACAGTTTGGAGAGCATCTGCAGACTGGAGAGGTTTTCCATTCGAGTGATGTCGTTGTTCTGCATGTACAGATGAGTCAGGTTGAAGGCGAAGCCCAGGTTGCAAATCTTTGTGATTTGATTGTCGTACAAGTAGAGAACAGTGAGGTTTCTGCACAAGGAGATGTCGCCCTGGAACAAGGAGGGAAAAGAGAAATAAGAAATAAATGTCTGATTTATTATTGATGATAAATAAGAGCTGTTAATACACTGTCCTGCCATAATCTCATTTGACTCTGCAGCATTCTGGTCAATATTTATCCCATAATTTGATTTAATCTGTGCAATATTGGAGTTGATGCCTTCACTTTGAAATTCACTTTGAAGAAAGCTGTAATGCCAACAATTCCCACCAGAAACCCATACTTTTTTCAGATTCCATTTTTTTATTTTATTTTATTTTACAAATGTGAATCATGAGATGGAGATGCTTACGATGTCTTGGATGTTCTTGTTGGAGAAGTGCAGGTGAGTGATGGTCTTCAGGTACTCTGGATGGGAGAGGCCCCTCTTCTTTTTGAAGCGACTAATGGACTTGGCGATCAGGTCTGCGGTCAGAAGCACCATGGCGGCAGCGCTGAGACACAAACGCTGCTGCTGAGACGGGATCCTTTTCAGCTCCAGTCAGGCATCCAGTCCACTAATGCCAACAATTCCCACCAGAAACCCATACTTTTTTCAGATTCCATTTTTTTATTTTATTTTATTTTACAAATGTGAATCATGAGATGGAGATGCTTACGATGTCTTGGATGTTCTTGTTGGAGAAGTGCAGGTGAGTGATGGTCTTCAGGTACTCTGGATGGGAGAGGCCCCTCTTCTTTTTGAAGCGACTAATGGACTTGGCGATCAGGTCTGCGGTCAGAAGCACCATGGCGGCAGCGCTGAGACACAAACGCTGCTGCTGAGACGGGATCCTTTTCAGCTCCAGTCAGGCATCCAGTCCACAGCAGAGGCTTGAACTGTCTGTGTGTGTGTGGGGGGGTGTAGAAAAAAAAGACGTGAGCAAAGAGAGCAGCTTTAAACCACATGTGACTCTGATTAACCTTGCGTGCAACATTCAGTGGACAAACACATGCGTGTCAGTCCAAATTATGGAGGGTGATTGATAAAGAGACATCACTGCTCTACAGGAAAGCTGCTAAGAGGCCAGGAGATGAGTGACCACTCAATTTGTGTTGTGAAGGGAGCGAGCAATTCCCTGAGCAGTCGCAGAGCAGATCCCACCACTTCCTTTTTATCCAGTGAATACGTTAGCTTGACCTGACTTTTGAGGTGAGACATTTTGCATCATAATCAAGATTATACACATTATGAACAGCATCAGTGCTGCTATGAGGACAATTGTTTTTTAAGTTTACAGTTTTCACACTGGATTTGGAGTCACGAAGGTGGAGGTGAAGGAGACAAGAATCACTGATCAATGAAGTATTGGCTGACTGAACTCTTAGGTCCCCACAGCTCTACCCTCTGGAGGTTTGTGAGAAGTACTACATCATCGTCAAACTAAGTATGACCCACAGTCACGTGTTAAATATGGATACAAGGGTGTACAAATGAAGGCAGCCTTCTGTTGACAAATCACTTTCACTGTAGTAGGTTGTCTTTTAGATTCATTTTTAGATTCATTTTTAATACAACTATATATATATATAAGCAGTGTTCAGCCAGGCTGTTTAAGTTTACTGTTTAAACTGACTTTTATAAAGCAGGTTAGGTTTAAAAGACCCATTAGCCGCTCTTTGTTTCATTCATTAGAACAGCTTTTAAAAACATTTTCAATAGAACACCATGGGTGCATTTTGTTGCCAGATATTGTGTGTTTTAATACATGAAAAAAAAAACCCAAAACGCTTTAGCAGAATTAGCATGGAAATTAAACAACGAAACTCACCAACAGTTAGTCATGGCAGCTGACGTCTCCAGGTAGGCAGTCCTCCACATGTATATCATATAAAATCAAGTTGCCCTTCAATGTCGTTGTATAGAAGAACAATACATCATGTTTTGAGCGTAAGCCTATGGATTAAAACAGAGATAAAACTGAAGCATTAAGGTTAGACTACCGGTAATTGGGTCGCGCACAAATGAGCATTTATACTAAGCCAATTTTGTCATGAACGTCAATTATTTTACTTATTCGCATAATATTGGCTAAACTTTCTTACCTCATGGAATTTCGGGAATGTAGAAAAAACAAAATGTCAAGTGAACGCCGTTAGTTTGAAACGGTTTTGTTTGAAAAAAATCGACGCCGTTGCTACGGAAACTACGGAAGCCGTGCGGTGGTTACAGAATATAATGGGTCACGACGGTGACTGTATTTGCTGAATTTTGTATGTTCTTTATTTTTAATATTATTTATTAAAACAAAGTTTTTACTCTGTTGACTAATAAAAAAAACTACCAAAAGAAATAAATTCGCCAACACAGACACAGTTTTACAGTGACAGTATCCACAATTATAATAAAATCAGAAAATAACAGTGACGTTGAATTAATTTTTTTCCTAAAATTAGAAATGTAAGTGCATTATATAAATTATATTTATATATGTAATATTTTTTAGTATTTTAAGTATTTACAGTAATCTTTTTTAAAATATATGCTTATCAAGTATTTATATTTTTTGGAAACCACTGTATTTGCTTTTTCTTTTTAAAAAAAATTATAAATAGTTTAAGGTTCAACTGTATTCTGACATTTGTAGACATGCGTTTGCATTTTATAGCTCAAATACAATTAAAAAAACACAAACTAAAATGTGGAATATTTAACGAAGGCTGTCATTAAACATTACAAACCCTGCGTTCAATTTCACTGTTCACATTTGTCTTAACTGGTATTTGTCCAGGCTTTTGCGTGTCTCCCCAACATGTCAGGACCACAGCCCTCGTCTCCCACTGACCCCTTTCTAGTTAATCTACATCATGCCCTGACCTGAGCTTCCTGTGAGGCAGTGACTCGCTGCCACTTATGCAGGACCACATGGCTAAGAGGAAGTGTGGTCCTGTTTCTCTTACTCCACATAGACACCACCATCGCGGGTCTAACTGGGAACCAGCCCTCAGTGGAGGCCACGGGCTTTGAAATACTGCAGAATGATAGGATTTCATTAACCTGCAGCTCTCATATGAACACCACTCATAATCACATTATACAATTTTGTGGACAGCACAGAATACTCCATCACTCTGTGCTACTTTGTTATTCCAAAACTACTAAATATAACAAGAAATAAAAAGTAATACAGAGGTTATGCTTTCTTTTGGCTGCCCACAATTTGACTTGATTGAAATTTACATAAAATTCCACATTCCATCTTAAGTCATGCATACAAATGTCCATCTGGTGAACACAATATTTACATGTCCAATGAGTTCAACATGTTGGACAGGGTCTTAAAATCACCACAAATGACCAAACACTAGATGAAACTATACGTGCATACTTCGAATACTTCCACAGTACTGTAACAGTCACCAATGTCATACATTTAAATATCTGGCAAAAGAAAAGGAAATTAATTTGAATAAGAGTATTCAGAACCAGAAAAAGATTTTAGTTTTCCAAATCATTTATATTTCTTTAGCACTGTATTGAAAACCCTTTATTTTAAAACATAATGTTGCAAGAAAATCATTATAAGAATTGGTGCCAAAGCCAATGCATGTGAGAAAACGCAGACACCTCCTGAACTCCGCTGGGATTCTCTCCTTTGCAACACATGACATTAAAAATATACATTTAAGCATGACAATACCATAGAAAAGACATGACACGAACCCCAGCCAACGCAGCTGTCTGAGAGAAAGGTAGACGTGCTGAGCGTCTGATGGCTGGGATGGAGAGCAGACACTGTGGCTGAATAGACTCCAGTGTGCACGGCTTCTGTTTCTGCACTGCATCACTGCCACGGCGCGACCTGACGAGCCCACCACTCGGCCCACACTCGTACCAGCGAGAGCCAAACGGTGCGGGGAGTGACTCCGCAGAGACGTCCCCCACATGGCCGCCGTGTCCATCTGAGCTTAGACAGAGAACTGGAATTTGTTGTTCCATTATGTAAAAGCCATGATGGGCTGCACATGAGTGACTGACTGGTCTGAGGTTTGGCTGTAGGTTAAATGTAACCGTAGTCTGCGTGTGTGTGTGTGTGTACTGGGAAGAATGGAAACAATAACGCAGAGCTTAAGTAAATATGTGCAGGAAAATTCATCAGTGTAATGTTACAGTCAGTGTAATGTTACAGTCTAATGTTGTAATGTTCAGCCCTAAATAAACTCATCAAATGTTGTTTAGGAAAGAACAGAACAGACACACACACACTCCTAAATGTTGTATTTCTTTATTTTCTAGAGTTCCCGTTGTGTTCTGTAGCTAATCCAAAGAAATAAATGGTCACTAAAAAAACAGATGACCCAACTCTTAACTAATAACATCTAGACATGCAGAAAAAAAAAGCCTCAACACCCGACTTTTGTCAGCTCAGGGTTCAGTCTTAAGTGGCAGACGTGTTGATTTGATTGAAGAGTTTGTCCTTAATGACCTGAGACATCAGGCCGTGAATCGCCTCTATGGTTGTCTTGCAGCTAAAATAAATAGATAATGATAATAAAAAAACATTAGGGATTTGAATGAATAAAAACACTCATCTGGACAATGAGAGGTTAACTCAAGAGCAGTGTTAGTAAAAAATGTGGAGTAGAAGACTTTGATTATTGTTCTTTTTTTTTTTTACCAATTTGTGAATTTTCTTTGTAAAAAAACAAAATAATATGTAAAAAGCAATAAACACTACAAATATTTCATAACGTTAAAATTATATTATATATATATACATATATATTTATTAACACTTTTGACTAAAACATTTTTCAATATTTATTTTTTAAATCATACAAAATTATTCTTTAAATTTTAACACTTCAAAAATTAACAACTATAATTAATTATTCGTTTAAGTAATTTTACACACATATATATAGAAAACACTGAATATACATATTTGTCAGGCAGGGGCTCACACTAAAATTTGGCATTTCACTACATTTATTAATTTAATTTATTAACACTTTTTTAAAAAGGTAGATTTTTAAAAAAAGTTATTGTTATAAGTATTTTATATGCTCCTCAATTAAATGTATCATTTTCTAAAATAAACAAATTTTAGAAATGTGTCAGAAGAGACATGACCAACTATAAAATAAAGTAAAATAAAATAAAATAAATTAAAACTCAGGAACAATCCAGTTGAGGGAACATATCGTAAAAGTGATGTCATCAACGTTGAGATTATTTAAAAAAATAAACAGCCTGGATTTGTTTGTGCGTTTTTTGAGGAGAGCACTCACCTGTCTCGTGTCGCTTTGGCAAGTTTGTCCTCCGACTTCCTGTCGTGTGTGTCCAAGCCCAGCATGAAGCTGCCTCTGCCCAGCTGAGCCTCCGACTGCTCCAGCTTCTCTGACAGGTCAAACACCTGACCCGTGGTGTAGTCCGAGTTCTGACCATCCAACGTACACCCAGACAAACAGGCACAGGCACACAAAGACAGGCGTAAACAAACAGGCCGATTCATGCGCAATTTGACAACAAAGGCCGAATCAGAGATTTTTCCACAGAGCGCAGAGACTCTGAGTAGAAAGCTGCAGGAACTCCGTGTCTCCCGGTGAATGGAGAGAGAGTGGACGAGACGTTTGCTTAAGGTGAGGCCATGTTTTGAGTGAAAAAGGTAATTAATAGACAATGACACGGGGGCCCCCGGACAAGAGTGACAGTGTAGCCACTGACAAAGCCTGACACCCGGGGAGCTGCTGGCTCCTGACATCTAGTCAATTCATCTTCACCCAGAGAGGCAGAGAGCTCAGTGTTTGGATAGGACTGCTGTCTGTCTGTGCTGTTTGGTTAGGCTTAGGACAGAGGGTCCGCAGCCACAAAGGGAATTCACATCAGGGGCTTTCAATCTTTTCATTGAAGCCCTGGGTGAGAGGAGACGAACTGTGCTGAAAATCACCACAACATCTGCATCACTGCGGTCGCGGCCGGCACTAATGCTCCCTGCCCTGCTTCAAAAAGTTTAAAACGAAGCCTATTACCAACATCAATAAACAATGAGGGCTTCGCTAATAGGCTGTAATTAATCACAACATCACACGCTGATGACCACACGTCACCGTGAGTTATAGTGTAATAATTAACCATTAATCAACGTGTCAAACTATTAGAAAACTTTTTATTCCACAAGTCGACTTCTTTACCGTCAGCAGGCTGGAGGAGCTCAAGGTGTTGACCCAGTATTTGTTCCAAAGAAGTTCAAGGAGTTTTCTATCGAGGGACGACTTAAAGTAGGTGACCTCCAGGGCGTAGTACCTGAGGAGAACAGAGGTCAGAAGACACACAGAAACGTTGGGTTTTAGCAGCGCTGCAGTCGATAGAAGAAACAAATGCCTGTAATTGAACTCACTGTTTACAGTGGACACCAAAGTCTTCAATCTTATTCAGAGGTATAGTCTGATACTCTGATGGCCCTTCATCAGGAGGTTTGTAACCCTGAGAATCCAAAGAAATGTTTGGGGAAAAAAATCAGAGGAGGTAAATCGAGCAGAACTGGAATTAGCAGATGTGACGGATGGACGATTGAGATTCATTCTAAACCAATGTTTCCAAAACTTTGTACGTAATGTAATGAAATATAATGAGCTTCTAGTTTGTGATACTTACTGATAACCTTATTCACTATCAAACACTGGCCTGTTTAGTTGAACACAATGCTAATATAGTCACTGGAATTGAGGAAAGACACACATTAAACCTTCTTAAGCTTTCACAGCCACCTGCTGCCTCCTAGTGGAATTATTCTGCCTGTCGCTGTCATTAGTAAATAATATTTTCCTAACCAATATGAGAAATTGTATACTTTTTTAAGGTAGACCTGATGACCTCTCACAGGATTCTGTAGAATATTTCACATAATTATGAAAATACCATTCAATTTAAAGCTTTAGGGACAGTTAAAATAAAAAGCACATTCTCAATCATCAATATGTACAGTATTAAAATGTTTACATTCGACCATCAGCCCAAAGCCTTAGTACCTTGTCAGATTTAGTATTACATAAATAATGCATGAAGAAAGGCTCAAGAAGCTCTAAATGCAAGTCATGTAATCTAGTTTAATCCAGCAGTCTCAGAAATATGATCTCTGTTTTACCTTAGGGTAAGTTCTGAAGGCGCCCAGGTTGACCTTCCCCGCAGAAATGGTCCGAGTGGGGTCAATCTGCAGGAAGAGGGATACAGTAGAAGAGGAAAACAAAGTCAGGGGGTCGCACGAACCTCCTGGGACGACTCAGCTCCGGCCACCAGGAGCCGCTCACTGTGGCTGTCAGCGTGTGGAGAGTGTGCACTTAATTACCCAATGCCTGTGGCAGTTTTAAATACCGCCAAACCAAATGAAGTGTAAATAGCATATTTGGTTGCAATAGCAAAAATATTCGTCTGTACAACGCACAGAGCCGCGACTCATTCATCAACCGTCCCACAGCCCGTCTCCGTTACACGCACAGCAACGAGTGTTGTCACAGTCGGAAAGCAAAGAGCTTATTTTCCCAAATTCCTTTTTAATGGCGTGCAATTAGAGAATCGATGGGAAAAAAAGTGTTGGACTTGAAATAACAGAGGGTTCTACTCCCTTTCTTACCACGACTGCCACAAAAGGCTCCTGGAACTGTTGGTTGAGCATCTGAGTGCTGACATCGATGCCCGACAGCCAGCACCCATAACCAGGGTGACTGTGGTACCAGCCAATGGCATTCTCCAGACGGCCGACCTGAGGGAATTAGACACGGAACAGACATGGGTGATGGAGACAATAAAATACATCTGAGAATATTCTACACTGCTGAGTTACAGGATCAGACACTGAATATAGAAGAGGGGAAAAAGAAATTCAGTCATCGCTGGATGTAAATGAGTGAGGAGGAAATCTCCAACTGCAGGAATGTTTAGGAATCAGACTCTTCTATTAGTTCTTATTCAGTAAAAAGTACTTTTTAATAATAATATTAATTTAAAAACAACTGAAGGAATGTTTAGGAATCAGACTCTTCTATTAGTTCTTATTCAGTAAAAAGTACTGTTTAATAATAATATTAATTTTAAAAATCAAAAAAAAAAAAGGTTTTCCAATTTTCTTACAGACCATCATTCCTCATCATTCCTAATCAGTATAGTTAATTCAAAGAAACTACTATTATGTTATAAAACTTAATGAATTATATTTGTAGGCTACATGCTATATTTGTACATACATGCTTCGTAAATGGAAAACATGTTATATTTAAGTTTTTAATAAATAGGGATTTGAAATAGAAATATACTAATATTTGTAATTATAAAAATAACTAAATATTACATTTTTAGCTACTTTATTTTGCTCACAAGAAAATTTAGACACATTTATTTGTTGGGGGAAAGCTTAGGTCACTTGGTTAGTGTATACATGGTTAGATTCTTCGACACATTTTTAAGCCTTTGGGTGAAACACAGTGTTCCTGCTGTAGTTTAACCAAAGTAGGTTTACGTCAGGAGTCTGACCTGTTTGGCATTTTCAATATACGCTGCCATATACTCATATGCAGCAGCCTGGGCGTTGACTCTGGTCTCTGTGCCTTCCACTGGCAGGGCAAAGCTGTCCATGATGATCATGGTTTCTCCGTCCACCTTTCCCAGCATGAGGCCCATCACCTCCAGGTTCCCTCCAGACCTGGCGTGCATTACCATCTTCAGCAGGGCCAGAGCTGAGAGCTTGCAATACTTGAAGTAATGGTGACTATGGATGGAAGAAAGATCACATATCAGTAATGTTTGGGGTATTACGTGTGCTTGTATGTGTATTTGTATAGCTAGAAAAACACAAAGCAGCTTTACAGAAATACAGACACTGTAAACACTCATACTACACTTTAAACACATCCTGGACATGGTCAAATGAATAAAGAGATATTTACACTAAGAATCACATCAACATGAAGTCTAAAATACTGTTTGTGTGTACTCACTCCTTCGTCCAAGGCTTCGCTGCGAGGATTTCTTGTTGTTGTTTCTTGTCATATTTGTAAATTTCGTCTATGCTCTGAACTTCCTGCATACTGTTCGATAACTCCCATGTTTTCTGGGCTGTGCTGCTGCCCGCCATGATACTTCAGCACAAATACAAACACTGATTAATAAGAAGAAAACGTATTTGTCAGGAATTTGTTGCCGCAACCGTATGAGAGACGTCCATTTACTCAGGAAGCCATGACAGTGAACGATACCAAGCTGTGAACACGGGTAATGATCGAGCCACTTTGATAACGCACTCAAAGACGAAATGTTTTGTATGATTCATTAATTTATGACATTACAATAAAAACACATAACATTTTTTCCACATTTGAAAAGAAAAAAGCCGCACTGTATTGATAACAAAATAACACACACACCCCTTATAGTAAAGAAAATAGTTTCGTCCGAGGAGGAAGTAAACCAACCGTTGGAGATGCACTGACATCTAGCGGCGAGCATTAGAAGTTGACATAACATTGAACTGCGCGTGAGTTCTTACTAATACACTCGCAGGCCTGACCTTCATGTGTTTGAGAAACTGTGTGGTTTGGTTTTTGCTGCAAAATTATTATTATTATTTTGCTAAACTACGAGTCATAATTCAATTTTGTTTGTTAGCGCTGTCTGCTTTTCCTTGGAGATTATTGTGTCATTGTTGCCCATAGCAACGAAACGATGCTTTGCGCCGTGGCGACAGGCTTTTGTCTTGATCCTTTAAATATGAAAGTTGAAATTTAGATTAGCCTCTGAATTTTTTTTGTCGATATTGAAAACAGTGACAGAACTTTTAATGTCGAATGCTAAACTGACTCGAGGACTGCTCTGTTCGCTGGACATTAAACTGGACAAAAGACTTTCCTCGAGGGCATTTGGAGGACATAAGAATAGTCTTAATGCACAGTACGGTACGTGAATTATGAATGCACTAAATCGTATTAATAATTACGCCGTAATACAATAATGAAGATGATGGCGATTATTATATAAATATCGACGATTGCATTTAAAAATATCGATCTGGATTATTTATTATGTTGACCGTAAGGACAAAAAACATCAAAAAACGAATTGATTTCTTTACGTTAAGGAAAAACTCACAAAACAACTCTTTTGTAATAAATCAACTATACAGACACCGAATTATGGAACAATTTTCAAAATGCACAAAATGCAAAAAAAAGAAAAAGAAAAAAAGTAAGTCCACTTAAGCAGAATTATTAAATGACTTTTTCCATAGTTAAATTCCGAATCAGTTTAAAAATATGAACGAACATGATTTTGATCATGATTTTGATGTTGTTTTATAAATGAATGTTCTCCTCAGTCCAGAGCTGGTGATGTAGACAACACTGTACCTACAGAATGCCTCCTGCATCTGCGGTGCACAGGGTTAACCCTGATACAAACACAGGTGCAGTTCATATCTTTTTAAATCAACAGTTTACATTCTTTAGGTGTGTGTGTGTGTGTTTTTTTTGTTATTATTATTTTAAACTTGATTTTTCTCTCTTGTCCAGGACTGGGCTTAACTTTGATGCTAGGAACAGAATATGAAAAGAAGAAACAGAAACTTCTGCAGGAGCTCCAGCTGGACTACAAACACTACATTTCCCAGGTGTGAAAATGGGTGGACAAAAACGTACCATCAGTTCAGCATGGTTGGGTTTTCCCTGTCATTGAATATTTGTTCTTTCCCCAGAAAAGCCATGTGAAAGTTAGTAAACGTCTCTCACAGACACCCAGTGTCTCACTGCCTATTGATGAACATTTATCAGCCAAGGTAAGACTCCCTCAACAACACCAAGACACTGAGACTCCAGGTCTTCACGTGGTTCAGGTGGAGGTTCCTCAGTGATGTTTTCACTTTAGAAGAAAAATTAAAAAACAAGTTTGTGACTTTTAATTAAAATGTGCCCAATTAAAAACCCAAATCTGCTGCATGATGAAAGTTACATTAACACCAGTGGAAATAACACCAGCTCGGTTGTTAATCGTCCACCAGTTCTGTTTCATGGCAACTGCAGTTGTGCTACGGAAACTTATTAAAACATAAAACACGCTTACACACACACACACACTGATATTTAGAACAAGTCTTTTTTTAACATTTCTGTAATGTTATAAAAAGACAAATGGCAGTGATTTAATTTAGTGTTGATGAACAGAAGAATGAAAGAATGCAGAAAATGCACAGGTATGTGGTTCCTGTGGGAATCAAACCCAGGACTCTCTGCTCCAGAGGCCTGACTGGTTTTGTTTACCTCTCAGGAAAAACTAAGGGAAGAGAGGAAGAGAGAATACAATACATTTCTCCAGGACAAAGCTCAAATCAACAGGTCAAAGAAGAAGACAGCCTTGTCAACTGCTAAGGTAAATTGTATGGATGTATATCATCTATTTATCATATTTTAAAATGGATAAAACACCATTTTTGTTTAAATAAAAAAAAATGTTTTCTTCATCTGGAGCCTGAACAAGGACAGTCTACAGACACTGAACATGTTTCCTCTCGACCTGCTGCCCTGCTGGTCCTCAAAACCCAAACTAAGACCAGCACTCCTCAGACGAAGAGGCCTTTATCCAGGAGAGACGCTGCCACTCTGACTGAAGCAGTGGAGAAAACAACAAACAGAAGAACGTGGGATCGAAGTGAACGGAGGAGAAAGCGTTGGCTGCTCTACAGGCCAGTAGAACTTCATAGCTCTGAAGAGGAGCTCTTCAGAGATGAGGAGGAAGAAGGGGAGATAGATCTGGGACCCAGGAGAAAGAACGCAGACAGTCCAGAGTCAGAAGAGAGGAGGGGGAGAGAGTCCAGAGATAAGAGGTGTGACTGATATCATGTACAGGTAATATATAATATTTAGCACACTGTAGTTTACAAGCTTTTCTTTCGTGTTTCTTCAGCAGAGCTCCTCGAAAAGTGAAGGAAATAGAGACCTCTGGCGGTCAGGATCAGAAAATCATTGACTTTTATGTGAAACCAGAGTAAGAACAAATAATAATCATTCATGTTATTCATTCACTCTTTGTTTCTTAACCTGGAAAGATTCATGCATCTTCAATATAATAGCTTTAATTCAAAATATCATATATATATATTTTGTCTCTAGACATAAGGCCAAAAAATGTTAGAAGTATGCTGAAAAAATAGCTAAAAGTTTGGCAGAAGATGCTGTAAAATAAACCAAAACACACAGAGAAGATGTTAAGGTTTCTGACTTACAATCCTACAGGATCAAAAATGCCTAGTAACCAAAACGCTACTTTAAAAAAGAATAAAAGAAGAAGAAGTAAAACTTACACCAAGAGCTAAAATTGGCCCCTGAACCAGACTTTGGACTTGCTTTAGACAAATGGAGTCTCAGTAACAGTTTTCACCATGCAGAGCAGAAGTCAATAATATCCTCCTGTCACATTAATCCTCCCAAGTCAATAACACAGCGACTGTATGAGCCAACACTGAGTCACTGCAACAATGAGCACATATTGATTATTGATCTCATATTTACTGTTAGTGCTTTTCCAAATTTCTCTCAAATGACGCTGCCTCTGACTGTCTACTGCTGGGGCCATTAATTTAAGCTGTTGTCAGGAAGCTGTTACCATGAGGGGGCAAAGATCGAGGTCCAGTCTTGGCCTGGGTCCAGGTACACACTTAGACCAGGTCTATTAGAGGACTGGCTGGACTGATGGGGTTCTTACACTCCTGTCTCTGAGTTAGAGACCAGGGAGGATGAATGTGAGGCAGCACTGATGTAAACTGATGACTGTTGTGTTTTCAACACTGTGTGTACAACAGCCTGCAGAAGCCAGACGGCAGCAGAGTGTCTGCCGTCATCAACGACAGAGCTGAGTTTGCTACCGGGCTGCTGATTGGTAAAGACCTAGAGTACATTCACACTAAAGAAATACCTGATAGGATTGAGGATTTGGGTTGTGAGCCTCAGTGCTGGGTTTGTCGTGCAGGATCAGCAGAGGAACAGTCCAGCACTCAGCTGAGGAAGGAACAGTATAAACAGGAGCTCCTGAAACAAATGGAAGAGGAGCAGAGGAACAGGATGAGGTTAGGATTAATTTATCAACAACTGAAGGATCAGGAGACAGAAGGTCAGAAGTGATGGGGATATTTACACTTGTCAGGGAGAAGAAACTTGAGCTTCGAGTCGCAGCCACTGGAGCCACAGACCCTGAGAAAAAGGTAAGAAAGGAGAAATTTTACAGACCAGGTCTATATTATATACAGTATACATATACAGTATATATTATTGTCTTGACATCATCTCAACAGCCCGACCGCATTAAGCAGTTTAGGGTTATACATCCGACTGGACATAACGCTCACCTACTGGGAAAACAACAGCAGGTCATAGTAAGAGAAGGAGATCTGAGACCTAAAGATCAGAGGTCGGGTGAAAACACAGAAAAAAGGCGTTTACCAGAAGTGTTCCAGGTAAACACTGTTACCAGATCTGGGACTGAAGAAAAACCAGGTCTGGATTATTTACAGGAAGACTACCACAGGGACATCACACAGATGCTCAGAGAGGTGGCCATACCAAGGTAGCACACCTCAGCTTTGATGTTCTACCAAAAAGATAAAAATAAGATAAATTCATTTGTTTCTGTTATGGTTTAATTTTTTTCAGAGCTGCTGATGTTCCTCCTCCTCCGTCAGTGCCAACTGTATCTAAAAATTACACGACACCATATGATGCAGCCTATTACTACTATGGAGCAAGAAATCCTCTGGATCCAAGCCGTCAACAATATCAAAGTAAGTAAAGATGACAATTTTGCTAAATGTGTTTGATGCATTTCCTTTGTGAGGACTTTTACCAAAAAGATGAAACGTACAGTTTTATTAGATGGGATCTGGGTCGGCCCTGCAGCTCTGCATGTCCTTATGTTTAACCGAGTTTGGATTTATATTTTACTGCCAGATTTCCTGCCTGCTCTCAGCTCAGAGGGCCGTGCTCGTACTGTTGGGTGAAAAAGCCGTCAGACTGTGGCAGCAGAGAGCTGCTGAAGAAGATTATCTCTGTGGTCCATTAAGTATGTTTCTCTTTTCTTTCGCCCTCAGGTGATTTGTCTGGACTGGTGCAGCAGTCTGTGAGTCTCCAGAGTTCTCCTGAAAAACCACCTCCACCCAGACCACAGTCAGTGTCTCTGTCTGTTCTACCGAGTTCAGCACACTTGTTTATCATTATAGATACTAACTGACCTGGTGAACATGATGCTCCTTTTTTAGGCCGACTGAACCACAGGCAGCGTCTCCTCCAGTCTTGGTTGGAGAGCTTTCTGTAGACGAGTCCAAGAGAAGGAGGGAGAGTGCCTTAAACTACCAGGAAGCACTTAAACAGCAGGTACAACATTTACTCCGTCATCAGTTACCTGATCAGCCGTACACACCTGTAGCTTTAATGTCTGTCTTCCAGCTGTGTCAGGTTTTATTTTTTTCCCCAAAGAGTCTGTTAGACCTGTCAAACACAAAATAACATCTTTGAGAAGGTACAATCTTTATTTTACTTCATTGTAAAAGTTTCTCTTCATGAGCTGGTAGCCAGTATTTTTGGACATTTTTTCTTAACACCCCCCTCCCATCCTGATATATTTATTTTGGATTATTTTTAGAGTTTTTTTTATTGAGATGTACATCCAAATGGAAAGGGCATTTAATTTATTTTGTTTGGAGTATGACACTCTCTTGGCAAATGGCTCGACCTACTACGATGAATTGACCTTTGACTCCCTTGAAAATGTCACATGAATGTGCACGTCCACGTTGGGTCACCACGTCCACCTTTTTGCCCCCGTCCCCTGTGGACCTTTGAACTGGTCAGAAATTGTCTCTGTTGACCTTTCGTAGGTCTCTTGTAGACCTCCTTCAGATGTTCAAGAGAACATGGGTTACAGCAGCTCAGACCAAAGAGCAGCACGCTGTGAGAAACCCTTCAAACCTTCTGCTGTGTCATTTCGTGTGATAAGATCAAAGAACGAGAGGAGCAAAGAAAAAGAGAAAAAGAGGAGAAGGAGCGCTACGATGCCAGGATGGAGGCTGAGATGACGGTGTACAACCCCTGGGGGAGAAGTGGAGGAGGTGCGCCTATAAAAGACCAAAAGGGAAATCTTTTTAGTGAGTTGACTTTCACTTCCTTACGAGGACATCTGAATAGAAGTCGTTCTTTTATGATGGATGATGATACTCAGAGAACGTGTTAGTAATGTGTTCATGTTTCTGTGGCCTCAGGTGACTTGAATCAAATGCACAGGATCAACGAGGAGACGTATAAGAATCCTGACTTCAAGAACGATGAGCAGAGGCAGAGTTCAAATGGAGAATTTTCTGCAGTTGAAGTCAAGGCTTCTTACTCTCATCCACTCCCAGGTAAAGGCCAAACTCACTGGTATTTTATTCCATTTACTTTGACTTATGTTAATGGATTACATGCAAACTCACTGGTATTTTATTCCATTTATGACTTACGTTAATGGATTACATTTTTTTACATTGGTCCTTGTAGACTTCACTAATCCCCAGGGTCCACAGCAGCTCCACATGCAGAACAGATACAAGGAAGAACTGAAACAGCAGGTAGGAACCAGACTCTTACTTCACTGCATATATTACAAATATATACAGGGAAATATTACACTATGGAAATATATGGGAAGGGAATTATTATCTTATCTGTGTGATCTTGGACTAAGGGAAAAAAACAGAGTATGAAGCACCCCCACACACAGGGAGAACATGCAAACTCCATACATTATTGCTGTAAGGCAAGGCAATACTAACCACTCTTCCACTGTGTGGCCTGCAACACCAACAGATCGAGGCGAACAAAAGAAAGCAGGTGGAGGAGAGAGAACGTATAAGGGTCGAGGAGGAGAAAGAGGAGAAGAGGCTGGCAGCTCAGAGGATGCGTATTCAGTGGGAGTACGAGGAGGAACAAAGGAGGCAGAAGATGATAGAGGTGAGGAGTTCACCTCCTGGACAACTTTACTTCACCTCTATAATCACAGTGGTTGGGTTTTGTTCCAGATTGATTGCAGTTCAGAGATGGGTTTGTTTCTGCAGATAAAGCTGGACAATCATAGCTGGATCAATGCACCAAAAATGGGTCATCAGAAGGAGGAAAAAGAGGAGGAAGAGGAGCAGGTACAGGAGACAAAGAAAAT
This sequence comes from Cynoglossus semilaevis, assembly GCF_000523025.1. Classification (NCBI taxonomy): domain Eukaryota; kingdom Metazoa; phylum Chordata; class Actinopteri; order Pleuronectiformes; family Cynoglossidae; genus Cynoglossus; species Cynoglossus semilaevis. The sequence goes on along the minus strand of NC_024309.1, from coordinate 8,907,564 downwards.
GGCAACAGAGAGCAGGTGCAACAGCGATGAGAACAAGTTACCAGTGATGTTTGAGGTAAAATAAGTGAAATATAAGAGTAGAATTAACAAGTAAATAAGGAAAAAGTTGTCGATGATTTCAACATTGTAGACCAGTTCAGTTCTGTAATTTTTAAAACAATTCTCCGATACTCTGAAACTCCTTTGACAGAACAGTTTAGACCTAAATTATTAAATCAATATTTGATTTTCTTTTTGTCTTGGAACTTTTTCTACTACTACATTTACAGAGGCAGCCCTCGCCTCCAGTCCCGGCTGTTCTGAAGAGACGGACCAATCTGGTTCCATCCAGACCTGCCTCTTCTGTCAGCCACCTTTCCTCCAGGACTTCAAGTCAGCGCTCTGTGTCAGCACCACATCACCCATCAGTCCCTGCAGGAACATCCCAGCTAACTGGTACGACCCTGTCCTTATCTAAACACTGGCTCCTTTATTAAAGAGTGATTCTCACCGTTTTATACCACATGTAAAAACAATCCATAGTTTTTACTCCTCACCTCCTCAATCTGTTTTCTTTAGATGGTAACCATGAAGTGATCAGGCAGCTCTCTGCCCTGCGGAGGGTCCTGAAGAAAGAGCAGAAAAACCTTGAAGGTCAGATGGTCAAACGTGATGGACAGGAGCGTCTCCAAACTCCACCCCACAGGTAACACTGCAGCATTTACAGTCACATGTCTGCATGAAAAAAAAAAAACATAACTTTTCTTCCAGGTTAAAAATGAAGTTATCACCTTTATTACATGTGCTTCTCTCCTTCAGGCCTAATTTCACCTAATGCCCCCTGCTGGTGCTCTGAGGTCAAGACACAATACTTACCGTATTCTATTCAGTGAAAATGGCCCCATTTGATTTACAGTTCATATTTAAAAGGAGACTTGTTTTGTTCTTGCAGCCAATGAGAGTGACCTGGGTCAGACTGACCATCTTCTCATCTCCATTAAGAATTGTCTGTGGTAAATTATGACTGCAATAACAGAACAGTATGAACAGGACCTTTCCCAACAGAGCTCCTTGTTCTTCCTCAGTCTGTGTCTCTGTGCAGCATCAGCAGGTTAAGCGGCAGTGCAGCAGCCAATAGAGAGTCGAGTGTTGCTGAAAAGCACATCGACTGTACTTTTCAACATAACGTATGGAAAGAGTCCGCTCAGTTTGACATTTTTTTTGTCCTGTGCTCAGACCCAGACGACGTCATATGGAGGAATCCTCACAGCGAGAAGCCAAACAGCCTTCCACTGCACAAACATACTCAGTCCCTGCACGTGTTCACATAGAGAACATCAGGGAGTTCAATCGGCTTAAATACAGAGGTAATGACTCAGACAATTCAACCGTTAAACACAGGCTCGGTTTATGAAGGGGCAGTTCTTTGCGTTTAATTCTCCATCTACTAGTGTTTGCTTTTTTCAGAGTCCTCTTCACGTGAAGAGGTCATTCAAATGTTCCCCGACCCTCCTATTGATGACCAGAGTCTGGACATCCAACAGCAGGCACTGCTACGTGAGCAGAGACGCAAACTCAGGGTCATGAAAAGAGAAGAAGACGAAGGTCAGCAGAGTGGTGCTCGTAGATAAGAGTTTTTTACTTTTCCTGTTGGACTTCTTGACTGATTTCTCCTCTTCTCCTCAGACTTACTGGACCTTCAACTGAGCTACTATTATCCTGTGAGTCATCACATTCTACAGCAGTGGAGCATGTTTATAATTTAAATCGTTTTTTAAGTGAGCAACATTTAGAAGGATTTATTGAAATAAAAAAATAAAAATATAGCAACAAAAATAATTGAAAAGGTGTAGACTGTATATATCAAATGTTAGCTGTAAAATTAGTAAAAACAACTAGGATAAAAATCTGTTTATGTTTCATTAAAGCTGGATTGTCATTTATAAATAGCAAATGTGCAAAGCAAAATCTTAAAAAGTATCTATTATAATGGAAATCTCAAGGTTAGCAAATAATCTAGATACCAAGAAAAATATCTGTGGTTACAAGGTTACACAGTGACTGGAAATATTCACATTGAATGTTTTGTTTTCTACCCTGAACTGTGGTACCTGGTATGGGAGGGGTGAGCGGAGGAGTCGTCTGTACTTTCTCTGTCACAGTAACAACTTGTCCCTTGTGTTTGTGTCTTCTGTCAGAAGAGGAAAGCTGAGGATCTGGTCCACAGAGGCTCAGTGCTGCCTTCAGAGACCACATTCATGGGTGAGTGTGAACACACACAGACACACACAATGTGTGGGCTGCAGGAGAGAGACAAAACACTCTGAAGATCCATGGCAGTGGAGAAACCTCTGAAAAGCCAAAATTTGGAAAACGTTCTGCTTGCATGATCCATTTTTGTACGTGTTCTTAACAGTTTCTGGGTTTTTGTGTCAAGATGTTTACAGTGGCAGTGACTTTGAGGAGAAGCATCAACGACAAAGGTCTCCTCCACCTCCAGCAGAACATCCGGAAAGCACGTCCACGTGGAGGAGACGTGACTCTGATGTATGATACAGTGATGTCTTCAGGCTGTTCCTCATTTTATGTAATGTTACTTTGGCCCTGAACGTTTTGTTCAATTGACAGATTGAATCTGACGTCAGATCAAACACTCAGTCTCCGCGATTGTCAACCAGTCCTAATAGTGAGCCTGTGGTCAGAGGCAGCAGGTCTTCCAGAAGACAAGTCTCAGGTCAACACAGCAATAAATTAGGTGAGAAAAAAAAGTATGTGTATATAAAGCTTTCACTCTTACTGTGCTGTGACGTTGTTGTTTTCTCTCCAAAGAGATGCTGACTGCTCCTGCTGCTGAAGAAGACGATTCTCTGTCTCTGTCCTCTGCTCTGGAGAGACACAGCTCTGTGGACACCATCGCTACTGAAGCCTGGTTACGGCCTGGAACATCGTCTGCTGTGAAACGGTCTGTGTGTAGAGAGAGACCACTCAGCAGAGAGGAACGTCCACGGTGGCTCACACATAATGTCACATAACTTTCCAAGAAACTGCATCTGGACTGAAAACTTAAATTATTCATTCAAGTCGAGTCCAATTTTTGTATGATGTAGTGAGACATTTAGAATTAAGTAAAATTGATTGTTTTATTATTATTTATGACCCATTCAATTCAATTTACAGCACCTTATGTCATTTTCAGGACAGTTTTATTAATTTTCCTCAGTCAACTTGTAATTATTTTTAGGTTTTCTACTGATTTGTTTTTTCTTGGACGGATGTCAGTTAACTTTTGGCCAATTATAGCTAATTAACAATTAAGCAGGGCAGTTTGTGTAGCTTTTAATTCTGCTTGCTACATTTTAGCCCAATATTCTGTTAGTTAAAAACATGTCTTATTGCCAATAACCCAACACGTTTGAAACATCAGGTGAATTTGAGCACTTCCAATAAACTGATTAAACAAAATTTAAAACTTGAATTCAAACCGATTTAATAGTAACGGCTGTACTACCGAAGAGACCCCAACCTTTGTTGCTGCACGGACCGGTTTCATTTAGGACAATATTCTCCCGGATCTGTCGTCTATTTGTGGCGCAAAACCTCGACAAAATAAAAATATACGAAGGATATTTACGTCAAACATAAAGTTCATTAAAGTATCAAGCACCGCAACGGTTAACACAACATGTTATATAAAGTCATAATCACCTGTGCCGACGGGTTTAAGTACTGTAGGTCTGTAAAGGCGACGTTTATTTTGAAAGGCAGAAGACAACTTCCCTCTCCTTCTCTCCTAGGACCTTTATTTTGACAACGTCCTTACGTACATATCCAAATAAGTTGTAATTGGGCGAGAATCCGGTCATTTTCACAGTAAAACATCTTTCCTACTCCCCAAATGGCAATTCATGTTTTTTAGCAACTCGGTGATGACTGGACTGACCAATGACGGAACCATTAGAATGTGTTATATGAAATGATGTAATGCTATCCTGAGGTCATCATGTTTGTTTACAAATGTGGAAAAATAATAGAAATAAAAAGGACTCGTGTTTTTTATCATTTCAAATCAACCAAGTTCAAAAACTTTATTGACCTAGAACCTGATTAAGATGCCAGATGATGTTTTGTACAGAAACTTGTACATTATCTTTTCGCTTTTTTTGCAACATAGAAAACTTTACATTGCTGTATCATATACATTATGTTTTCTACATCCATGAGCAGGAACACATCCCCATTCATACTTAAAGCACAGCTAACATCTGTCATTCTCTCTATACATTAAACCTTCCCCAAAACAAAAAAACAAAAAAAAACCAACAAAAAAAAAAAACATGAAATATATTATTATTATTATTAACCTTTGATTTTGTACACAAGAATGAAAACTAAAGTCCAAAAACGTGAAAACAGACTAAGTGACTTAAAAGCAGCTAACATCACTCATTCTTTTTTTCTTTTCTTCTTCTTCCAGTTTTCTTCTAACGTCCATTACAAACTTAACAAGTATAAAATAGAATAATTTAAACCCTTCAACATTCCAGCGGTTTATCTTTCTTTCCTCAAACACAAATCAATCGTACTGTGTGGGAACAATCATCAGGAGATGGTAAAGTCAAATAAATTATCACAAAAAAAAAGGTCAAATCTCCAGTGCATTAAAAAAAGAGAGATCAAGTGCAGCAAATCCATCAGAGGAAGGAAGAAAAAAACAAAATAAAAGAAATTTAGTGTGAGTTTATTTTACAGAGTGGCAGATCTGTACAACTAGTATCATCCAGGAGGCTAATCGGTACTAGTGTTAGCCGAATGAGGTGCAGACAAAAAGTGATCATGACTCTGGATTTGTCCTTTTGCCTATTATTGAAACATTTCATTCTGTAAGTATTAAATATACAGTAAGAAGCACACGTTGTATTTTACTTTGAAATATGTTCCGTCTGAGCAAATCAGAGACGTGACAGACTGTCAGTTGTTTTTCAGTAGTTTTATCCACAGGAGGCGTCGCTACACCTTGTATAAAGTGTTACATTTTGTTATTATGATATGAAGAACTCCATCTGAGTTCCCTGTGTACGGGTGGAGAAGAGGATTATGGGTGTGAAACAGGTAAAATGTGTTTGATAGGAGCTGGAGCATCATTGGGCCTCCTCCCCGGCCTCCTCCGCCACCTCTGTCGTCTCCGTCTCTCCTGACTGAGGTTGTATGGGCTCTGGTCTGGGCTCGGGCAGCTGTGCGATGTTGAAGACCAGGCCGATCCTCAGGTAGAACTTTCTGAGGACGGAGCGCAGCTCAGGGATGAGGTCGAACTGCATGATCTCACACAGCAGGGGGTAGTACCTGGACGCATGGGCCTTGAACTGGAAGGTGGAGGAAGAAGTCACACAAGTTATTTTAATGACCAGAGAACGTGTGTCTCTCTATGAACTCACATAAACCTGTTCTGAAAACCTGCCTGACATAGCTGAGAAAACATCAAGCAAGTGTGCATGAGGTGAGGAAGTGGTCAGTGGTTGGAAAAAAAAAAAGTATGATGTAGATGAAAGTTGTCTTTGGTTGCTCACCCTCTCATCGCTGATCTTTAGCACCTTGGTGAGGAAGAGCAGCAGCAGGTTAGTCCAGGCCTCTCTGTGACTCTCTGAGGTCAGGGTCAAGAAGTAGGCTACGGCCTCACTGCACACACTGCACACACACAGGACAAAGAAAACTGATACATGAGTGTGTTTGTGGCACACAAACAGGCTTTGTTTGACATTTTGAAAGAATTCCAGTGCAATTCAGTAGCAAAAACAACTGTACTTATAATTTGGCTATTTCTTGTGGGACTGACTTTTAAGCCACTTCCTGTCGACATTTTGTTGTTTTTAAAGCCCACCTCTTAATTTGTCTTAAGTTGTTTTACCCTTCTGTCCTTTGTGTTGTTTTGTTATGTTACATTCTAATGATTCGCAGCTATCGCTATTGGTTTAGCATTTCTGCTACAGAAAATATGTGCATCTTGAGCTTTTGCTGCCATGATGTTTACAAATGTTGACATTTTTTGACATTTTCCTCCTAAAGGTTACATCTTTCAGTTTTCCTCAGCAGTTGCTCATTTGATCCTCTGACTGAAACCAATTAGACATTTTCTCCACAGTTTTCAGCCTCAGGGCCTGTGGCCTGACCTCTGACCTTGCTCCTGACCCTCCGATTTTCAAACCACATCAACACCATATGTGGGTCATTCAGCCTCCAATATATTAACTTTGCTGCTCTTTAATCTCTATGACAGTCACCTGCCTCCAGTAATTAAAGTCGTGTGTTCTGTTTCTTTATGTTACAGTTTAAATGCCTTCAACATTCTGTCTGAACATTCTGTCTGAACATTCTGTCTACGGTCCTGAAGTGACTCGCATGCAGAGAAGAAGACGTCACACACTGTGTTTAAGGAAGTAAATATGAACGCATCACATGTCAACTGTCCTTCTTGTGTGCTTTCTTACTTGAGAAGTCGCCTCTGCACCTCTGCCCAGGCGTCTTGTCGACTTTCGTCCGTGTACATGCGGAAGAGGATGCGCAGGCCACAGGCCAGACTGCTGGTCTCCTGCTTCAACAGGTTTGGCTTTGATTTTCCCTTAAATCCTTCATTATGCACATTAAAAAAAGACAGAACTGTAAATGGAAATGCTGGGCAAAAACAAGCAGCAGAACAGCTGGAATATATGGATTAAAACACAAAGGTTGATAAAAGCTGTTTTCTTCTTCACCTGCTTTCCACAGGAGAGTCCTCTGCTCGTTGTTGGAGTTAAAGGCTTTGGCGAAGTGGTGAGACTCCAGCAGGCAGTCCAGCATCTTCAGAAGCTGCTCAGACGTCAAGTACCGATACATGCCCTGGTCCTGGGTCTCCACCGGGACCACTGCTGTGTGTGCATCTCTCTACAGGAACAACAACATAAAGAGTGTGTACTGTAAAGGAGGCAGAATCACAATGACACAGCACCACAGTGTGACTCCTGACAGTGAGATGTCTGTACCTGAGCGGCTGCAAAGTTCTCAGCGTCCTCCTTCTTACTGGTGGCAGGAAAAAACACAACGTTGTCGATGGTCTGGATGAGCTCCAGCTGAACCACACACTTGATCAGCAGAGCTGAGAATAAACGCTGCTCCAGGACCTCTGTGGAGGAGACATGGAGAAGTGCATCATGCAAATGTTTCCTTCAAATCCTAAACAAACTTCTGGACCGTATTTAAAGAGGCTCACTTGTTGGTGTCCTACTCTTGTCCTCGAACATGCCCGAGGCTGTGCTGTACTGACTCTGTCGACGGTTCTCCACGCTCACTCTGTCTGCACTGCTGATGGACTGTTGGTCTTCAGAGCGGGACTGGATGTCCACAGACTTCTGGGAGATGGTGTCCTGAAAACATCAGGAAAACATATATAATTTAGATCGATGTACATGTGTGTCCCTGCTGAGTTGATGTGTTTTAGGGGTCGCCATGGTAAGAAGAAATGTGCACAGGGTTAAAAGACCCTGGTTTAAGAACAAACCCCTGACCATAATAAATGATAGACAGCATTCAGATCTGAGGAATTATTCACACAATAATCAGATGAATGTTGTTTACCAGCTGTTTGTCTGAGAGACTCTGTGTCATATGTTCTCCTTCTGGTCTCCATGTTAACAACCTGAAAACACCGAGAAAGAATTGGTTCAGTCGATGTCAATACTGATCATCAAGGACAATATAACAAACTGTAAAACCGCCTTGTGGCCACACTGTCGTCTCTGGCTTTGAATTTCGCCACCAAAACTGCAGCAGAGACAATGAGGGAACAAAAAGAAAATGGACAAGAGAAAAATGGTGACAGCTCCTCAGAGCCGCCTCTGCGTTTTCCCTGCAGTGACTCACGTGTGTGGGATGGTGGTCTTGAAGATGTCCAGCATGCAGTTACAAATCTTGTCCCAGGTCTCGGGTGAGAACTTCTCTCCGTTCAGGATGACCACGTTCTCCAGACAGTTGGTGCCAGAGCGGGCAAGCTGCTCGTTATCTACAGACCAACAAGTGGAGAAGAGGAGAGAGAGGGGAGCGTTAGAGAGAGGGAGCGAGAGACCTTACCGTGACATTCTACAAATTCCAACTTCATGTGATTACACAAAAACTATAAAAAATACAGAAATAGTCACTTCTCACCTTGCTGCACACACCAGTAGAGCTGAGCCAGAATATCGTCCAGCAGAACATCACAGAGAGACTCAAAGTACTGGGTGAAGACGTCACAGATGGCATAAAGTGCATGGTTACAGGTGGTGGTCATCCACTCTGCTTTCTGTGAAGGAGGGGTTCAACAGAAGGTGGAGACAAAGTGAGTGATTGAAGGTCTTAAAAAGATTTTTTTTAAAAGGTTACAGTCTCTTACTTCAGTCTGTTGCTCGGGCAGCTTCATGTTGTCGAAGATCCTGAAGACGATTCTGAACAAATCCTGCCACCAGTGCTTCTCAAAGGTGTGGCCGTAGGTTTTCATCACTTCAAACATCACTGTTAGACCCCTGGGATGAACACGTGAACACATTTTTTTTTTCAAATATTTGATCAAAGCCCAAAGCCTTTGAACTATGACCTCACGGTGACCTTCTCCTACCTAGTCCTGACGTCCAGCTTACACCTGTTGATGATGCAGGAGAGCTCAAAGAGAATGGGGAACCATCCTCTCACCCACACGCGGTCCTCAGGAGCCACGTTGATGTCATCACTGGTGTAGTCTTTGAACGCCTGGCGCACAAGAAAAGGAACAATTATATTATACGTATATATACAGTACATACAGTTTATACTGTATACATATATATGTATAAAACACAAATGTTTCTTCACAAGTACTGATGATGATATAAATATATGTTTTAATATATGTTTTTTAATATATGTTTTAAATGTTGTCTAATGTTGAAGGACTGCTGACCTGCGGCCTGTCTGAGACGTATTTAGCGCAGTGTCTGATGAGGCGGATGGCTTCCATGCTGGTGTCTGGGAAGGAGGCGTTACAGGCGAACTCGGACAGACACTTAACGGCGTCTTGGAAGGAGTCGATGGTGGCTGCAAAGTGCTTTTCAAATACATTCGCTGAGGAGATGGGAAGGAGACAGTGGAGGGTGGGGGTGGAAACAACGGAATTAGTTATAATTCAACAAGTTAAGATGCTAATATTTCTCGACTCTGCAGGTCTCTGTTGGACTTACTGACGATGTGACCTGTGGTCTGAAAGGCCAGCTCCACGATGCTCTCGTCCTGATCTGAAGCAGCCAAGTGGAAGACGGAGAAGATGTTCTTCCAGCCTGAGCGGATGTTTGCCGCCTGGGAGTTGACCATCTGAGCGATGCAGCGTACGACCATGTCTCTGATGGTGGGGGACCTTCAGGAGGAAGCAGAAAAAAACCCCAGATATAAATAAAGATGTAGAATAGAAGTAGAAGGAAAGAAGGAATCTAAAACTAAAGAAAGTAAAAGACTTCTTCGATTAAAATTGAATGTCCAATAACTGTAAAAGATCTCAATAGAATCACCTGAATTCTTTAAATAATAAAACAAAATGTCAGTGACTGTAACCACAGTGAAGAGCTTGTCTGATTGCTTGAGAGTTATGAATGAGAGAAAGGCTGTGCCTCCACTTACCATTACAGACACACACACACACCTTCAGCCAGTGTGAGTGGCTCTAATGGCACACTGTGCTGCAGGGTCACACGTGGCTGACTGCCATCTTCCCTGTGTTAAGGCTCTGGGTCTGTACAGCGTGTGGGTGGATTTATATTTGCACTGCTACTCTATCACATCAATGAAAAGTGCTCTGCAGTAAAACAGCCCGCTCTCAGACGATTACATCGGCCAAATCAAACTCCCCCTAACTGATGGCTCTTTAAATTCCTTGGATCAAACAAGCAGATGGATAAAAAGGCTGAAAATGCATCGACAGGCTGACGAGAGCAAAGTGAAACAGGCTCTGATAACTCTCTCTCTCTCTCACTCAAAGCTGTGGAGCCAAATGTGATCTATTTGTGTAAACTCAAGAAAGTGTGTATGTGTGTGTGTTTTTTTTTAACCTGTTCTTCTTCATGATGTGTTCAAAAGGCCTCAGGAAATCTTTCTGGAATCTGAAATTAGCCAACTCCCCCTTCTCCAGGAATTTCATAGACAGCTGTCTGAGAGAGTCCACCGCGAAAATCGCCACATCTTCATTTGAATTACAGCCAACCTGCGGGGAGAGAACGCACATTTTAACACCGAAGCTGTACAATTGTGCAGCGAGAAGAAAGATTAGACCCCAAGGTAAAATCATTTAGTCCACAATCTAAAGAAATAAAAGAAGTATTTCGCAGTGACTCAGTAAGTAGCCGAATGTTCGGTGAAAAGTGCGTCCTTGAGATCCAGGATAAAGAGAGAAAGCTTTTTTGGCAACAGCTTGTGTTTATCAGCGACTGGAATCGTGCTGCAGAACAGAAGGTGGGAAAGAAGGAAAACAAATGTTTGTCGCTCACTTCGTCTGCCGCACTAACCTTATAGATCAAGGAAATGATTCATAACAACGACGTCGCAAAACTACACCTGACCGTGTAAAACAAAGTACTTTGTAAAAGTATCCTGTGAAACACATGCCTGACCGGTGTCCCGTCCTCACCCACCTTGTTGAAATGGTCTCCGATGACCTCCCAGATCCTGGACCACTGCAGCCTGATGCGGCCCATGTTGTAGTAGGAGATCTCCACTATTTTCTGCAGGCTGAACATACGTGGGTGTGTGGGCGAGGCCAGCTCATCCATGGACACGGCACAAAGCCATCGCACGAAATCAACTGGTGAACGCAAAAATGTTGACCACGAGTGAGGAAAGACAAAAACTGTGCTCAACATGACTCATGATGAACAAAAATAGCAACAATGTATGAGCCGTCAGGACAAAACAGTGAAAAAAAAAAAAAAAAAAAAGCTACTTTACATGAACTCACCTATTGCATTACCATCCAGTCTGGTAGAACCAGTGAATATCCTGGAGCAGAGGAGAGATGATACAATATTTATTTTAAAATAAATCACATATCCATGAACAGCAAAGAAAACATGTAAAAGATGAGATAATAATGCAAACAAAAATAAATAAGAAAAAAACAAACAAAAAACATTATCTAATATTGTATTGCAGTGTTCAAACTCTGAACTTTTTTTTTTCATTTAAACATATTCTTTTAAAAACTTTGAATGGTACTAAAAAACCCTCTCAGTCCGTTCATTGTTCACAATGTAACGCCACTGTTTGCATGAACTCCAATGAAAGGACTTGATACGTGATAACATCAAACCCAAGAACAAAAATGCATGATATGAAACAGGTTGGGCTTCAACCTTAACAAGTGAACTATTAATGCATTTGAAAAAAATAAGTTTCCTATCAGAGCAGGAGCATGGACTCCTCCAGTACCTGTCCACAGCCACCACCACACTCTGAGAGCTGGTCTCGCCAATGGATTCCTGAATGCTGGCAATCTGCTTACGGTCCACCGTTCCTCCGACTACAGAGACAAGCAGAGAGGATTAAAACATGATTCTCTGACAGTTGATAATTGGTCCCATATGTGTGTGACCTATTCATCGACACGGCAGACAAACAAACCACAGCTGCGGCTGCTCACCTAAACCCAGGTACTCGTCGCTGCCCTGCTCTTTGGTGCTAGCCACAAAGCCCTCTTTACCCCGTACCGTCCCTGAGATGTAGCGTGGTTTCACACCAGTACCGATGAGCTGAGCCAACTCCAACTGACTGATGCACTTCATGATCTGACCGGAGAAATATTTACACCTCATTTAGTGTTTAAACAAACTGTAGAAACTGGGACAGAGCGTTAGAGATTGGTCTAGGACAGACGTGGGCAAACTTTGTGACTGGCGGGCCACAGCGGGTCCTAACATTTGACCGGGGGGTTGGGGGAGGAGGTCAGAAGCAGAGATGTGAACTATGCTTTTAAATTTTTCTATGCCATCTACTGGAGAGATGTGCACATTGAAGGGAAAAGGTAGAAGTGTAAGACAATATAAAATAATTATTTATTGGACAATTATTTGGACATGTTCGGCAGGCCAGATTACAAGACCAAATGGGCCACATCTGGCCCTCGGGCCATAGTGTGCCCCGGCCTGATCTAGGACCACGAACATGATGTTCAGAGTCACAAAACACCAGGTTCGACCACACTGGAGATTCAAGTTTGGCAGAGTGGCTTATTATTTGAATACAACGATTAGCTTACAGTACCTCGTGCCAGGAGTTGCCCAGGTAGTTGCCATCAGTGTGAGCCACAGTGATGAGGGTTTTGATGGTGTCGATGTTCTTCTGCTTCATTTCTGCGATGCCAGAGCTGGCTGTCAGCAGAGTGAAACGTGCCAGGGCCTGGACGTATGCGTCTCTCTCCAGCTGTTACACGGACATAACACCAAATAATATCGCGTCAGAAATATTCCAGAGTCCAGAGGAAAGTGTTCTTCCGTCTGGTGAATCGGCAGTACCTGTATGGTGAAGATGCAGGCTATCCTGATGGCACACCGGATGCCTTCAAGACAGAGAGAGGCCACATCAGTGTCATCACAGTCCTGGAGACCCACACTGAACGCAGCCAAGAAGGGTGTCCATGCCAGCTGAGGACCAAAGACAAATTAAAAAATTAATTCAGCCGAAGTGTCCGACAGTGAAGCTGTCAGTGTCTCCCAGCATTACCTTAAACATGGGCCTGACGTGCTCCAGATGTGTAGCGCTGGTGAAGGGAGCCTGGACGTGGCTGACGGCCTCCATCAGCGCTTTGGCCGTCTTGGCCATCTGCTCCATCTCTACGTTGTAGAGGAGACGCCTCTGCTTCTCACTGGCCACATCTGAGGGAGAATCAGGAGCAGAGAATCACAGTTAAAAACCCACAAAGACCTGCTAACAAGCTACAGATCAGTTATCAAAAAGGGACAAAGCAATCTCATTGCAGGTTAAAGTTGCAAAGGTTAACTGAACTGAAAAAGGACTGCAGGACCACGTTTCTATTGGACACTTCACCAGCCATGTGACACCACTTTTTGTCCTGCTTTACTGTCTCTTTTTCCTCTGAACAGGAACATGTGTTCCCAGCTCTACTGTAGTACTTATACCATAATACTTCAATGTCCATATTTTATTTACCATCTATTCATAGAACATAGAGACTGATACTTTAGTACCAATTTCATATTAAATACAATGTAACAATATCGATCGGTCGAAGAAAGAGAAAAGTTTGTTGAGTTCTTTTAAAAATGTATATTATTTACTTATAGTTTTATATTTCATGAGCACCTGAAGCTGTGGCAGTGAATGTAATTCATGATCTCTTTTCAGTCCACTACTGAATGACTTATTAAGACATCTTTACTCCTTATGCCCATTTCTTGTAATGAAAATCTAATGAAGAGTCAGAACATCTCTATATAATCTTATTTACATTGGAAGCATCGACTGGGGCTGTAAATTGTATCCAAAAACCATTACAGCTGGGGAATATATCAGGTAAATGACTCTGGGTTGATACCAGGTCTGTTTGTGTGACTCACTCTGCTTGTTGGACTTCATGGTGAGCTCCTTCGTCTCCTTCATGGCGATCTTTTTCCCTGCGATCTCATCGTAGATGGCGGAGAGGTTTTCCTCCGGCAGGTCTTTGCTGTCGTTGATGCCTCGGTTCATCTTGATGTATTGCTCTTTAGTCATTTTATTCTTCACCTTTGTGGACGACAGGGACGCAGATATACGGGTCAAAAGCTGCTCATGTGAAACGCTGTGATTTACTGTAGGAAATATCTGAGGAAATGAGCGCCGGTCGGCCCACCTGTGGACTGTGGAGGTCTGTTGTCAACATGATGATGGAGTAGGCCAGGACGTACGCAGTGTCAGCACTGGCGAACAGGGTTTGCCTACATTTGTGAAAAGGAGACAGGGTGGACATCAGTGGTGCTCTTAGGGGCTTAGCTACTGCCAGAGAAAAAGTCAGTGACGTCTGCACAGAATTTCAATCTCCATCTAAACTTACTCATTTACAATTTAGTCACTTTGGTTGGACACAATTGGAAATTTAATTTTTTCAACTTCTGACTGTAGGTTATAGTGTTCTGACAGTTTCTGGTCCAGATAAATAAGGACACCCACCCCTGATTGCACTCCAGATATCTTGCTGCGAATTTCTCCATGAGCCGGTCAATCTTCTGGGCCTCTCCGGGGAGCCTGAAGCCCTCCAGGAATATTCTGAGAGCTGAGACAAAATCTTTGCCATGGAAGTCCATTTGATCCACGTAGGCGTACATAACCTCTTTATTGAAACGATCATTATCCCCGAGGAACTCTCCCACTTGGGTCTAAGAGAAAGAAAAAAAAGAAAGAAAGAAGAAGAAAATAAACCGAAACAAGTTAGACATTTTTTTTCTTCAATACTACAATGTAGTATAAACAAGGTTAAATTCCAGCAACTCACGTATCTAACTCCAGGAGAAAATCAATTTCAACACAGCAACGTACAGTGTGTAGATATAACATTGTCCTTTGGCGGCTAATACACAAACAATAAGCTGCTGCTGCTGCTGAGGCACCACTGCAGTAAAGAGCCACATGTTATGAACACTGTTTGGTGCTGATCACTGTGCTGTGCACTCAGTGACAGTGCTGGCTCACTGTGAGAATTGATGCTGCAATTTTGCCCTCCTCGTGAGATACACACACTTTACCAGGGACTGTTGGCTGGAGAGTTAATAACACAGAGCTAATGTGGCTCAGCACTTTCTGTTAGCACTTGCAGACTGATGATGTCACCACCCCTTTAAATATGGCATTAATTATAGAGTAATAAAAGATGGAAAAATCAAACATTGCATTGTTCGCAATGGTCTCAACAAACACAACGTTTGAGAAGATACTGCATTGTTCGCAATGGTCTCAACAAACCATTCTCTCAACAACGTTTGAGAAGATATAACACAACTACGACGGCCATTTATTACATTCTTTTGGTATTAAAGTCTGAAAAACCTTTGTTTCATTATTCCAGTTGGTGGCAGCAGATGTTTCTCTGAGGGGACACAAGACAAATAAGACTGCCTTCTGTTCTACGCTGAAGTTTTCTCTCCGAAAAACACTCGATCAGATGAGATGAAAAAGACAAAACAACTCACTAAATTCCATGCTTTCGTTAAATCACCTGTGGCCTTAGTTATAGACTAAATTCCATGCTTTCGTTAAATCACTAGTTATAGACATGACAACATGACAACAAATAATAAAAAAACATAAAATCCTAGAAACCTCCTGCTCAGACTCAGATGTTTAGCCGTGTATGTTATTGTTGTCGTCTGGTGCTTTAGGAATGAGTTGTACAAGTGTTTTGTGTTGATGTGTGTTCCTCATTTATTTGTGTCAGGTTTCACATGTGACTCCAGTATAATATAAATGTCTGTCTGTATTTGAATGCACTTAGACTTTTGCTCAAAACTTAACGCTTAATACATGTGAAAAAAAATCATCGCCCCAGGATTTAAAGCAGACTATTTGATGTTGCTGTCTGAGCAGAAACACCTTTTATTTTGAAAATATTCTAAATACATCAAACAAAGATGGAATTTCTGGAAAAAAAGCCTCAAAAACATCTTACTGAATCCAGTCTTTCTTCTTGGTGCAGAAACTGAGCAAGGTCCTCAGGGGTTGTTCCCAGCATGCCTTGCTCTTGTAGGTACTGGATGCCTCTCTTTGGTTTCTTATTAAACCTATGAAAAATTAAACGAACCGTACTGTGAAACCGTCATCATAGCAACACAGCAATTTCATGTGAAGGATCTAAAGTTATACTTGGAACTCACAGGTCAATGCCTTGCTCAATGATCTCCTTCTGCTGTTTGAGGACCTCAAACTGCTCCGGGTTGTCGGTACCTGACATCTGTGTGCTGTAACTACCGATGCCGGACGAGGCTGTGGAGTCCAGAGAGTTGATGCTGCCATAGCGGTTTATGGTCTCGGGAGCTTTGGTCTCTGTGCTCTCCTGCTCTGGTGGTTTCTCCTGGCCTGAGGAGTAAAACCAAAAAAAAAAAAAACATGAAGGAGGAACAACTAACAATATTTCAAGTTTGTCTATTGCTGCGTTAAGAAGTCAGTGACGATCTGATGGCAGCATAAAATGAGCTGGAAAAACAAACAAACTGCAGCACAGATCAAAACAACCCCCAGGCCATTTGAATGATTCTTGTTGGCGAAGAAGTTATACACACCGCTGCTCATGGGCACAGCAACACACACACCTATTCACTGAGCAGGAGCCCAGCAGGACATGAAGGGGAGAATATTATGCGAAAGGTGGATTATCTAAAAACCTCCAGGGTACGGTGGAGGAAACGGCCAGGAACTGTGAATTTCTTAAGGCTGAAGAGATGAGCTGAGGGACGTGCTGTTCCTGCTGGTGTGTGTCCACCTGGTAACTGAGCTCAGGCCGGGAGTCTGATTACACACTGGAAACTCTTTAAAACATTCAGGACTGTGGCACAGTAATGTGAGCTGGCAGGCCACCTCCTTTTCTCTGACTCTACTGAGTGAGGAGGAGCGAGGTGGAGGAGCACGCCGAGGGAGGAGGGCATTAACGTTAAGTTTATGTTGCGTGCTAAAACTAAATTACATTTAGTTGCAGTTTTAGCCACTTAGCTCAGACCGTTTACTCCTTAAGATAATACTGTTCTGTCAGCCCGTCCAACGTTACTGGGTGAATTATCTCATCAAATCAACACTTTTTACACACACCATATATCTAATAATGGATTGTGAGCGACTGTAGACAACGGCTTAAGATTTCTACGTCAACTCTCGACTCTAAAAGCCACCATCAAGATGCAGAGCAGTGACAGAAAATCCACCTGTAATTCAACTCTGTAAAGCTAAATATTGAGTTATATTTAAGTTTTTCATATTAATATTTCCATTATTTGGATTAGTTACAACTGTGAAAATGAAATGAAATGAGTGAAAGTTTTTTTTTCTTCATATTAAGGTGTGTTAATTTACCACGATAAATTTCAACTAATCCACAGTTGCGGTGTGATTAATCAAATTTTAAAAATGTGCAATCATTTGACAGACCTAGTGTTTATGTGACATCATGTCACATGGTGTCAGTAAACACCACCAGTTCAGCTGCTCTGGATCTTAGCCTGAGGACGGCCTGTGGTGAATTTCAGTTTATCTGTTGTGAAAAGTTACATTTTCTTCTACATTGCAGCAACACCTTTGGCAAATAAAACCATTTCTTAACTCTGCAGTCGCCCCGGAGGTGGTACTTAACACACAGGATACACTACAGAGGGGTGAATCCGCACGGGTCAGTTTAAATGATCTCTCAGTTCTACACTAACCCCCCCAGGATTAGCCCGCTCCGGCCTCTGAACATCATCTGACTCAGTCGCCCACAGTCTGGCCCGAGCTGGGATTAGGAAAGCTCACGTTCCCTTCCAGAGCAGTATCTTCCCTAATCACCTTCAAACACTGTCGATCCCAGGGCTGATAGCAGGGGGCTGATAACACCGCGGGCGTTATCGCCGACCCCGGTGACGAACCGCAGGCTGACCGGAGGACAGTAAACCTGTTCTTAACCTCTCAGAAGTGAACCAGGGTCGTCTTACACCTCACACAAACAAATGCCAACGACTCGCTCCATTCAGCTTCACACTGCTGTAGATACAGACGAGCATCAGCCGCGTCTTTGTACCATTCCATTTATAGAAATATTAAACTGGTCTTTTTGTTGTTTCTACAAGTGTGTCATCTGCAAAATGTTGTTGTGGTGAAGAGATTATGATTGTTTATGTGAGTGTGTGTGTGTGAGTGTGTCTGGAGAAGTTATTTATTTTATCTTATCTGTCCAAGTTATGTTGTTAACTCCCATCAGCCTTTCATTCCAAAACAGCGGCACAAGGTCGAGGAAAGACATCAATTTTGTTTTGTGTTTTTGGCAGAAACTTAAAAGTAACACTACTCTAGCCTTTTTCCTCCCTCTCCTTTAACAGACCTAAATAAATACATTTAATAAATAAGAAAAAATGTTATAAACACAAGAATGCTTCATAATTAAATTATTTTCTTTGACTGGTAAATAAAGTCACACGATGCATTTTAAATGACACCTCTAGTTGTAATGCATCTTGATACAGAGCACCGTCAGTGTTTGTCAGATTAATGGAACCTCCAGTTGAACAGAATCACATTGATCTATGTGCAGCCAGTACTTTCTGGTGATTAAGTAAACTGGAAGACAATCATGAATTCTGTCAGCGACTGAATGTTTGATCAGTGTGGAGACCTGGGACGTAGAGAAAGTTCAATTCATTTGATTTTTTATCTTTATCTCTAATTCAGTCCAGGTCCAGCAGCTGTCTGGCTCTGTATTGATAAATGACGTGAACCCTGCGCTGGTGTCTCACCTAGGCTGGTCTGGGAGTTGGGGTTGACGTACTGGTCTTTACTCCACTCCACCATACACTTCAGGATGGACACCAGACATTCAAGGCCTTTCTTTCTCAGCGTCAGCTCCTAATGAGAGGGTAAGAAAAAAAACACAGTAGAATCAGTTTAATGAATGCACTTTCAACTCAATTGACTTGAATTGAATTGACTGATTCAACAAGAAACATATGAAAAAGAAAAGTAACGACCGATCACCTGTAGTGGTGTAGTGCCGAGCTCGTGGCCTCCGCGCCCCTGTGCAATTTTGGAGAGGTCGTTGACCAGGCGCTCAAATATGTTAGCAGCATTCAAGTCACAGTCGTAGTTCACATAAATGTCCACAACACTCTGGGCGTCTGAAAGACGGGAGTTTGGTCAGCCAGACAGAAAGGTTTAAAAGGTTTTATATCCAGAAACATAATTATGAGCGGACTAATGTTTTATAAATAAAAACATTTTGCTGAGAAAACCTTTAGTTTTATGACGATCCAGGGCTTCTTTCCTTTATTACTACCTCATTTTTAAGTACACACACAGTACACGTCGACACGTACCTGCACATATTCTGGTGAGGGTTTGTATGACCATCCACTTGTGGTCATAGGAGCTGGTGGACGTTTCAAGAATGTACAGGAAAATCTCCTTGAAGAAGACCTGCAGACAGACACGGGTCAGTTACTGTGGACTCACCTCTGCAGGAGGATGCATCAGAAACGTCCACACAACTCACACAGAACAATAAACTATTGTCCACAGGGAGTAAGAAGTCACAAGGGTGGTAAAATGTTTACAGCTCAACCGCATCTACAGTACATCAGTGGTGTCAGCCGTCTCCTGCACTGACAAATAACGGTGTCAATAACAGGACAAACACAATCTCTCTGTCTTTTACAGCAGGCGACGGCTGCAGGAAAAGATGACAACCCCAATTTCAAGTGGTATTTATGAAGAAGGATAACTAATACTGCATAGTTAATCATTTGCTTGTAAAAAAACATGTTTTTTCTACAAATACTTCTTGAGTCCTTAAACTTCAGTATTTACTGTGATTTAAGTATTTGGTCCTGTAGCTTCAAAGCAAGACTAAAAGCTGAACTAACATTAATATGTTTTTGTTTTTTTTTACCTCAATTTGCATCTTGAGGTGGGTCTTGAAGTGGGACAGAAGTGTGAGGAAAATGGACAGGGAGAGTTCGAAGACCTCAGGCACCGAAGAGACGCCGTTTTTGGACAGCGCAACGCACAGGTACTGCTTGATGGCGTTGATGAACATCTCGTTGGTCTTGAAGATGGGCCCAGCGTTCTGCAGGATGGACAGCAGCAGCTGCAGGGACAGGACCTTTGACCGCAGCTCGTGGGACCTGGGAGTGTCCAAATGGTATTTAATGATCAGTGACTCAGTGACAAGGAGCAGCGTTCATTCTTTCTTTCCTGTTCAACCTCATAAGTAAATACATTATGTCTAAAGAAAAACATCCACCCACATCAAAAAGGTCTTTCATCTTGACCGCGAATAAAAAAGAAAGTCACACTGGTAATGATGTGTGTTTCAGAAGAATATCTAAACAAAGTCGGTTTAAATATTCTAACTGCAGGGAGTGTTAATATTAATGAAACCAAACTGTGGAAGGGTATTTAACTGTTCTGCATGTCAGGCATTGACAAACAAAGAAAAATTATTTGCAAGATATAAATAATATTATTTCAGACCAACTCACAGCACAGTGGTTGGGAATCAATGCATTAGTTGACTAATCAAATCAAATTTTAAAATTTGCCCAATCAGTATGGACTTGGTCATGTTAATAGGAGGAACTGATGACCAGACCAATAAAGTTTGTTGTCTTGTAGGCCAGAGATGTAAACAAGACCAACAGCAGTGGAATACTCTCTTTATTCCAGTTTATTCCAGAGCAAAGGAGTGAGTACTCCTCAACTGTATCCCAACAGCAGGACACGCAGCAGCAGCAGTGCACTGTTGCACACAGACCACATCATCGGTCCAGATCAGGCTGCTCCACAGACTGGAAGTCTGCAGCAGTCTTCAAAGTAACACTGGGACTACGGAATCAAAGCTCCTCCCACTGTACTGAGCTACAGCTTGACTGAACTGTTTTCTTATTTATTTATTTTTTATTATCTGCAGCAGACAGAACAGACAGAGTGATGCTAAAGCTCCAAAAGAAAGAAAACAAACTTTATGTGCTGAGATTTGCAGCTTCTCTGCGACACATCAGACAAACGAGGATTTATATCGCACAGGGAGGACGTATCACTAAATCTTCTCCGAGTGGCAGTGGGATAATCGTGTTCAGAGAAATCCAGTCGGAGCTGACCTTTCCTTTTAATGGATTTGAATATGAGATGGTAAAATATGACCATAAAGAAACCATGGAGGTAACATACAGAAGTCTCTGTGTTTTTTTTTTGTTTTTTTTTACAGATCCCTGAATTATTAAGTGTTAACTTTTCCATTTTGATGAACTGTGGTTCAGTCTACGGTAAAACCCGAGCTCTTTTTTGTCCTAACAAAGGAGGAACACAATAAGACCTGTGGAGAATCTACATGCAGCTGCTACAACCTGGTTGTTGGTTCTTAATCCTATAAAAGAGCAGCTGTTCTTCCTGTGTGTCTACAGAGAATCAAACACGGAGATCGACCTCGCTAGAAGAGTAAAGATGGCTGTTGGTCTGACGCCAATACTGACGCGACACATTAGTGCTGAGGTAACAGACCTGAGCCTCCTTCACGCTGACTCACACACTGGCACATGTTAAACATGGCATTGCTAATTGATATTAAATAAATAAAAAATAAAAAACAGCGAGGAGAAATATGATGTTCGATGAAAAAACAGAATTATTATTATGATCTCTATTCCTTTTTGGTCTCTGCTCCATCACTTATCACAACTGGGCCTGTCATATAAATTACATTTTTAATCTG
Source organism: Cynoglossus semilaevis (assembly GCF_000523025.1). Classification (NCBI taxonomy): domain Eukaryota; kingdom Metazoa; phylum Chordata; class Actinopteri; order Pleuronectiformes; family Cynoglossidae; genus Cynoglossus; species Cynoglossus semilaevis. Next base: position 8,886,134 of record NC_024309.1, on the reverse strand, counting down.
GTTAAACGCAGGGAGCTAAATGATTAATTCAATCAATTGACAGTCCTCAATACAACAAATACATATTATGTAAATATATTGCCCAAAAACCAAAACGCAAATCACAGCAGGTCGATATATTAAGACTGCATTTAAACTTGTAAATTGTCACCAATAACAAAATGTTCATTGCTGTTAGCACGAGCAGCTCATAATGTCACAATTTAATGCTGAATTAAATCCTTGAAATGAATCACTTCCCAAAATAGCTCCTTGTACATTTTCTGGGTGCATTTTAAAGCAAAACAAATGTGCAGATAAACTGACAATGTCAAACGTAACCACCATGATAGATCTATTTAATCACAAAGCCTTCTGGAACTTGTTCAGAGCCATTTTCAACATAAACCATCTAAGTTCATTGCCGTGTTCTTACTTGGGATCGGGTGGTCCGTCCGACAGTGGCTTCATTGACAGCTTGCAGAGGGAGCGAAAGACCAGGAAGGCATCTTTCTGGAGGATGTGGGAGAATTTAGCACCTGGTAGTTGACCTGGTGCTGCTCCTGATTCCTGCAGAGCCACAGACATGGGAGACGCTGCGGTTGGAAACAGTTTCATTTCCCTGAATGTCTCATACCACCAGCCAAATGATGATGATGATGATGAAAACTGCGATTACAAACTCTTGGACATTAGTTCTGTTTGATCGGGATTAAGGAGGAGCACGATCAAACATAATTGCAGACTTTACGTAGCTGAAGAGATTATAAATCACATCCTGGCAGAAAAAACGTTCATGTTAATTAATGTACCTCAGAAATATTTAATTAGATTTCATCTGAATGAGCAATTACGGCTATAGATCCTGGCTAAAGCACATCAAACAGGATACACTGATTGGCTGTGAGGACAGGATGAACTCCAGCTGATGTGACATAAGAAGAAATTATAATAAAATAAATCTGACTTTAATTTTAACCTCGACCTGTTTCGTCTTATAAATTGTAAAATCAGACTAGAAAACACCGTTGTCCCTCAGCCGTGTCTCATACCTGAGTGTCATTGGACGAGACAGACAGTCTGTCATCAGGCAACGAGGGCGTGAAGCTGGCAGAAATAGGCGTGCCCGGGATACCGTTGGCATGGACGTGCTCACTGTCACTACCCAGAGTGCCTTCATCGTCCAGGGAGTTCTGCGTGCCCTCGGTCACCGCTTCAGTCGTCTCTGATTCTGCTGGCTCACCTTCACCACCAGATTCCTTGGCATCAGAGCAGAGACTTGCAGGGTCCAGACAGTGACCTGTGGGGACATTTGGACAGGAGTTGAGAGTCCCAAATTATGCAGTTGCAATAAAACCTTGTGCTGTCCTTAGGGGGAAATCAATGTTTCACAGGTGACTGTGTGATTTCAGGTTAAGCAGAGACAAACTCAGAGCAGGTTCTTCTCCATGTTCCTCCTGACCATTCAGACCTGTTTTTAACATAGAGCTCATGGTGTGTATTTAAAAGGTCACCAATGTGCTTTTGTGTTCCTGTGCGTGTGTGTATTTTTGTGGCTTTTTTTTAACGCTGTGCACAAAGAGTGAGCGCTTTTGTCATCATCTGAGGAAACCACAGGAAGCTCAACCTGACCTGAAATTATACGGCCAGGAACAAGGGCTGAAGACATTAGAGACTCTGTAACAGGGCGAAAGACTAAAGACACACTGTTTGCCATGTAATAAACAACTTGTGTAATCCAACATCTGAGCTGCATTTGTCTCAGTTCTTTGAGGAAAGAAAAAAAAATAGTGCAACTAATGAGCAGACACTAGACTCCGGTCTGTTTCCTCAGCTCAGCTGGATTCTTTAATCTGTAAGAGCCAGAACGGCAGGTGTAACATTTTGAAATGATAATTGGCAGCCAGTAAAAACTATAATATCCTGGCTTTGATAAAATCTTAGGACACATTCTTTTAGTTTTTGAGTTGCAGGAGGAGCTAACGTTTGGTTCGGGCAGAGTTGACCCAAGGACCACGTACAGAGGACAACTGTTCACATTCACAATCATAAAAAACAACAGTATAGATTGACAATTCATACTAAATAAATGAACAATCAAACCAGACAGGACATTTTTGACCTATCCCTATTTTAAGAGCATATTTAGCAACAAAGAATCCTAAGATCGATAAAAAAAAAAAGCGGTCGCAAAACGTGACTCACCTCCAGCCACAGTATTGACCACCTCCTGCAGAATATTCTGCACTATTTCCTGTGCTTTTTCCTCATAGTTGGGGCTCTCCTCCTCCTCTTCCTCCTCTCCTCCAGCCTGCTGATGCTGCTGAGCTGCTGCATCTGAACAAGATCACATACACATACAACCGTCAGAACAAAAGCATCATCATTTTTTATCTGATGTTAATATCTGACTGTAGCAGATGTATTATGATGAAGGACGCCATAAATAAGATTACATTCACTGAATCACTCCGCTCTGTCTTTCTCTTCATATTCTACATCAGATCTCAGAGTGAATGATCTTGTGTAGAGCTCAGTATAGCATCATATAATTCACTATGGTAAATGTGGTTTCTGTTGCTATTATGTTCTTTTTTTTTTTTTAAAGAAACAGCATAGAATATGCTTTTTTCCCGGCTGTGTGCTGACTCTAGATGTTTCTCCTAAGTCTCACAGAGCAATGCTTCAAAATAAATGCTTTTACGTCTTCTACTATAACAACATAGTCAGTGTCTAGATTGGACGTGATTGATCGTTATTCTGCTAAAGTGACGGAGGACAACACGGGAAGCTCAGCCGAACTCACTTTGCGCTGCTGCAGTAGCTTGATCCGCTTCAGTCTGTTCATTTTCAGCCACACAGAAATCAGAACCATTCTCCGGATCAGGGCTCTCAAAGACCGGGCCCTGCTCTCCCTGCTCCTCCTGCTCCTCAGACACAGACCTGGTGCTGAAGTCTTGGGCCGGTGTTGAGGGAGTAGACGGCGTTGATGGGATATTAATGCTGGGCGTGGACGGGGTCACGGGGCCGTTGGCCTCTTGGCCTGTACCTTTGGCCTGTGGGTGGATGTGAGTCTGGAGCTGAGGGGAGTTGGGCTCAGTGTGCTGGGTGATTGGTGAGTGCTGCCGGTGTCGCTCTCTCTCCAGCTGTTTTGCCTCCTGCAGCTGTGTGAGGGGGGAGGATGGGGGGTAACATCCATACACACAACAAAAGAGCAACACATAAACAAAGAAAGCACGTTGACAAAGAGTAGACACACAAGAAAATAAAACAATTGGAGAACACAGGTACACACAACACAAACACACACAAGAAGAGAGTGGTTACAACCCGACAAAGTCACTCATGTGTGAAAGACCTGTTCAATGAGCTCACAGCAGAGACAGAACACGTCCAGGTGTCAGAGCCGTAGCTCGGGACAGTTAACAGTTCAGGTAACATCAGGAGAGTGTGTGTGAATAATCAGACGGCCTTTTTCTATCTGAAATGTATATGAATTCAAACTGAGGAAGATGTGAGCCATGCTACTAGCAGCAGCTAGACAATACACAAGAAATAAAGACGTGCTGTGGCTCCTGCAGACTGGTATCTGTTTCAGTCTAGTGGCAGAAGGTATTTCCTTGAAAAGTTGGCTCCTCAGAGACATTATGACTAAGCCTGTCATGACAATTATGTCATTAGGTTATTAAACAGAGTACAAATTGATAACCACAATTATTGATACCACACATTAATATCCGGCTGTGATATTAGGTCACGTGAACACATTGCAAAATTGTATTTCTCAGATTAAATAACACTATTCTTTCATCTGTATGTATGGAAATTATACAAGGAAAATACTGAGGTTATTATTATTTTTTGAATAACTGATTTCACATGAAGCAAAATGTGACTTCTGGTTGCAGGAAGAACAAATTAAAGCAAGCAGCAGAAACACGTTTCAAAATACGGGAGCAAACACAAAGACAAGCAGTGGAAAATTCTCTCAGCCAAAAACTAAAGTGACAACAGCGTTCCTCCAGTCAGTGTGCACAGTGTGTGGAACTGTTCAGCTTAAATGTTGACAAAGTCACTAAAAGAGGAAGGGCACACAACGTGAAGTGATGTGAAAATACAGAAGGTGAAACATTAACAAAAATGTAGCGGTGATGAGTCTGCAGCGTCTACAACAGCAGTGCCTCACAGCCAATCAGTACATGGACAAATAATAAAAAAAAATAGACACAGATACACTGATCAAAACTGTATGTCCACCCAACCCAAGTCAAACAAATGGCAGTCCTTCACGTCTACTTCAAACACAAACTTCTCCTATTAACGCCTCATTCTTTTGTGTTTCCCCCAACAATTTCCCCCACAGCTGTTCACCTTCAAATAAAAGGTGCCGCTTTTAACAGGGTTTAAATGAAAGAAGCTGAATTTAATGACAGAAGACTCCTAATGCAACAATTAGTATTGACCGTGAGCTGCAGTGACGAGGCCAGACAAACGCATCTTGACTGGAGGGTAGAGGCAAACAGACTAAGCTCATTATTTAAATGCCACCTCAGTCGGACGGTGAAGGCTGTGTGAGAGCAGGGAGGACAAACACCGTCTGTGTGTGTTTGCCGGTTATTATATACCACACCGGGTGTGTGAGGATAAATTTATACACAAACACAGAGAGTGGATCCCCTCCATGCAGGAGCTCGACACTATGTGGGCAGTGATAACAAAACAACAGGCCTCTCTGCCTCAAAGTCTGTCAGGAGTTCTGCGTTGTTTTGGCTAAAACTGGACTCTTCAGACAAATGTAAACATGTAGGAATAAATTATTCAATCTAACACTCACAGTGCCAAACTACTTCAATGCAGCATGAGTCGCATATGCTAAACATTGTGGCACTGCACGGACAGAAAAAAGACGGTAAAAATCTGTGTACCACCATGAAAAAGAGCTTAAATAACAAGGTCAAAGAAATGTGAAGAACAGTTGCTGTCGACATAGCTTGCTAACAAACACCAACCATTAGCTAACTTCCATTTTCAAGCACTGTTGCTATGCGATATGTGGAGTACAAAATGGTTTTTATCAGAGCAGCCATGTTCTATTTTTGGCACCAGAAACGCATGTGTTAGCCTGTGCTAACTGAAGCACAAAGGCTTAGCTCAAATTGGAAAAACACAGAAAAAGTAGCTATTCTGGGGCTGAGTATTGTAAGGTAGTGTGACTTTTTACATTTATTTGAATATAAATTAACAAAATGATTCACTTTATCATAAAACCAAAAACTACTATCTATTACTAAGTACATGCTAAGTTTTTTTCCCTCAAGGTCTGACTTTTCATAATTTTTTCATAGCAAAAAACAAATACAGTGAAGCATTTAACACGTAACACCACTGAAGTGGGAATGTTTGGTAAAATGCAAATGTAAATTTGTGAAGGAGAACATGATGACGTGTGGGCAGGTCAACAAAAGCCACAGCAAACACACGGTGAAAAAAAGTACACGGCACGACTGCTGCTGTGCGGTGTAGGAGCTAAAGAAGGAAAGAAATGAGTGCATGAATCAAGGAGGCAAAAGCTGGAAAGAGATGCGCAAACACGGATGCACGGAGACGAGTTTGAGAAGTCTGATCAGGCACGTCCCGACCTTCCTGCACCTGGCGGTCACGCTTTCTGGAGGCCAGAGACCAAGAGAGCTTGTGATTTGTAAGCTACGTGTCCAAAAAGGAAGGGAAGGAAGCAGGTGAGGAAGGCAGAAGTGTAATTCAAAAAGAACAAGATGACATTAGAGCAAGCGTTTTCAGAAGGCAACACCTAACGCTACCATGTTCTGATGGACACACAGCGAATTAATTTGCGTTTAATTAAATAACAAGTGGTTTGAGAGGTCATATTCATCAGAGAATTCTCATAGGAAATCTTATTTTATTGCAAAAGAAAATCTTATCTTAAAATTTGATAAATTTTATCTAATTTTACCACATTTTAGATATGACATCTGATGCTAATCTAGCTAAAAAAAAAAAGGTTTCTCTCCTTGTAATACTTAATCACAGACACGTGTCCCCTGTCTCTCTCTGATGCGTGTCCTTGCACCTAACAGTATACTGTGTTATGAGTGCACGTGTAGGTGACGCTGGGACGTACTGCTTGATTCTCCATGCGTGCAAAGATGACGTTGAGCATCTGTGTTAGCGTGGCCTTTGCTGTAGTCTGGTTGATGAGGTTCTTGCTGGCCAGGTAGATGTTGTAACATGTGCGGACGGCCTGCAGGACAGTGCCCTCGTGGATTTCTATGTGCTGAGAGGTCACTGCAGTCAACAGAGCCTGGAAGAAATCAAATAAACAGTAAGGAAATACACATGACACTGACTGTTTGATAGAAACACATTATTATTTTTAATGATGATGAGCTGCAGTATGTGCCACAGGAACATGGTGCCCAACAAGAAATGCAACTTACACAAATAAACAGTAAGGAAATACACATGATACTGACTGTTTGATAGAAACACATCACATCACTCCAAACTGGGTAAAGAAAATATTTGTTGAGTCATCAAAAAAAATTAATTATTTTCATGTACCATTTCACCATGTTTTTTTTTTTCAACATCTATGTTTTGGAAAATTGAACAGATAGCAGACAAAGGTGTTTTATAAAGCTTTGTAACAAAGGTAGATCATAAATAGTTGGATTAAAATTCAGTGAAATAAAAAGTGCTCTTCCCTTCCCCCCAAAAAAGTAAATGCAAGTGATCTAACTGTGCTCAAGTATCAGTGTGATCCTGTGTGATGGATGGCTGCACACCTTAATAATCTGTAGCTGAACGCCCTCGTCTGTCTGCGGCCCTTGGAAACAAGCACAGATGGTCTCGATGATCCTGTCGATGAGCTTCTTACCCGGGGCTGTGCTGTCCGGGGCGCTGCCCGTCAGGTGGCCATATGCTATTAGTTTCTGCAAGTGAGAAACAGACGATGAACCACACAGATAAATTATAAAAGAAGAATACTGTTTGTAAAAATACTTTTATTTTAACTAAACCTTAAGGCAACCTCCTGCAACGGATTCAAATTAATTTGTCATTTGTATGCAGTGGATTGGTAGACTCAGGAAAACAGGAAAAAAAGTGCTCGGCAACTGACCTGTAAACAGTCGAGTGAGGTGATGACGATGCGAGGACATTTGGACTGACATGCTAGCTCAAACGGCAAGAAGTACTTGTCTGCTTCAACGAAGTTGGTCTTTGATTTGATAGGCGGTAAAGTGCTGGAACCAGATTTGCCGTCTCCACTGGGTGGACTGAGGAGGAGAGAAAAAAAAGGAGATATGAAGAGACAAGTGCAGTGATCACATGACTCTGTCTGTCAGACGAAGTGAGTGGAAAAGAAAGCAGGGTTTAATGATCAGCCTGACACACTCACAGCCACACTTTGACATGAAGACCAGTGTTTCTGTTTTCAGAGCAACGTCTTTAACATTAAACCCGATGTATTTCACTCTGTTTGTTTTAAAAAAAACAATGTGTTTCAAGCTTTCTGTCTCTCCTCTACCTAATATTTTAGTCACTGACTGTGGTCAGTAACAAGCACAGACACAGCCTGGTGTCTAGAGCGTCTGTTAGCATCACCACCACACCCAGACTGCACTGGCTGGTGTGAAAGCAGACAGAAAGAAGAGAGGGAGCAGGGAGACAGAGAGGGCAGGGTTGCATTGTTTATGCCTGCGCAACCAAAAAAGCATGACTTCAGCTCTTTTCAGAGGGACGACCTCCCAGACTGTAGCAGGTCACGATCAAAGAGAGACACAGAGGGAAGAGGAAAAAAAAGATGAAGTACCTCATAAAGGTGACGGCGAGGAGGGGGCGAAACAAAGGGATGAATTTAAGAGGAAATAACACAAAGAACATGAAACAATTAGGGCAATAAGAACAAAGCCGACTGAAAAGCAGCGATAGGATAGAAGCAAAGCTGGAGGAGAATGAATTAATGGGACAGGAGAGGAACACTTTAAATATTAATTTTAAAAATAATCTTATATTAAAAAGAATAAAGATCTTTTAGTCACTCGTTATCTGTCGGCTTATAAAACATAACATGGACAATAGTCCAACAATCAGGTCTGAATCCTGGACTATTGTCAGAGTCTTCTTCAAGTACAGGCAGATGCATGGTTCCTGTCATTAAAAAAATGACATTTTTATACTGTAGTAAATCAATAGACCATTAATATCATCACATATGACCAAAGGTGAGTTAGTATTTATGATGGAGCTTCTGTTGATAAAGGATGTTTAACATGACACCTTATCTTTGACCTTTGAAAAGGGCGTGGGTGAAACCAACCAGGTCTGTGCGGTTTATACGGAACTAAATCATTCTCATTATTTTTTATTTATTTTTATGGTCTGTATTGTCATTGTACCAGGGGGAAACTCAGCCTCTGCTTTTAACCCATCACCAAGGGAAGCAGTGGGCAGCAATGTGGTTCTTCATATTATTTTCATTCAGGACATTTGCCAAAAACCATACAAAAGTCCTGTTTGTAATTTGAACAGGACACTAGAAGGGTATGGTGGTGTGAGTGACTGTTTTTTCTTTTAAACATTTCTTCATCAACTTCCTCAAAGAAAATATTTACCAGGTACACATGGATGAGGTAGTAATACTGGTAGAAACTGATACGTTGTATGGATGCAGGTGGGATTCCTAATGCCAGATATACAGTTGCACAATTCCAACTCAACTGTTTCTTTTTTCTAAAAGAAAAACTGAAAACAGACCCCAAATCAACGATTATTTTCGAGTCCTCTGGCATGTGGAAGGAGGAAGTCATCAGTAGAGGAAACAGTGCTAATTCGTAGTGAGAGATTGCATATCATGGAGTCCCATCAGGTCCACTTTAACTTTGCTCTGGAGTACGTTTCAGCAAACGTTAGCAATTCTTAATGAACCTGTTAATGCAGCCGTTCAGGAGACACTCTCCCATTAGGAGCTCATATCAGAGACAGCGGCAGGCTGTGATGAGATTCTGGAGCAACTTGATTGCTCTCACCACGCAAAATAGACCAGTGTGATAATAATAAGACTAACATCAAAATGAACAAATCCAGGGTTTCTCCAGAGAGTTTTTTTTTTTCAACAAACCAAAACAAAACTGTTTGGTTCAATAAGAGGAAAAAATGTTGGTACAAATATGTTTTATTTACAGGTTTCTGGTTAATTATTTCTCTTTTTTAGATAACCTGCATATGTTACGTTGGAACTATTAAACATCAACTCTCTGTACGTAGAACAGAAACATGTTAGGAGCAGCAGCCTTTGTTTGAGATATTTTTGATCTCCAAAATCAAGGGTTAGAGATACAATGCAGATGGAAATGGTAAAACGCAATTTTTACTTAAAAGATAATGGAAAATATATAGAGAAAATTGGAGTGGGGAGTGGAAATGTGAAGGAGAAATAAATTAGAAATACAGAAACCAAATTCTTAAAAGAAACTATAAATGGAACAGAAACTGAATGAAAGTCAAACCACAGGAGGTGGAAACGAGAGGAAGAACTCCTGATTGTTTCATGTTCCGTATGAAAACCACCTCATGCCCAGAAACTGCAGCAAAAAAAAATACGGGTGCTCAAAAGTATGCACACCGATAAAAAGATAAAACACTCGCACACAAAGAGTTAGGGAGTGTTTAGCATTTGGCAAGAGTTGCTAAAGATAGTCATTGATGAGACGGCAAAGGGGCCTTGGGGAAAGAAATCTGAGTGAGAGACAAACAACAAACACACTTGAGGCTTGGATTCACGCAGACACAGATACACACAATGATTTCCAACCTAATCAACTAGACTAAACACAACAGACCTGCATTTAAAGACTCAATGTTTTCACCTTGCACAAACGGCCCAGCCAACAACACCCTCAACACCTTTGAATTAAATAGTAATTATTTTCTTACCTTAATTTCTCTGACTCCTCTTTGATTTCCTCTGAAACACAAACAGAGAAAGGAGGTAGTGTTAAATGAGCTGCTATGAACCACAGGGGAATGAAAAGATGTTCAGTATTTTACACATTTTTAGTCAGTTAATAACTCCCCTGGGAGAGGAGCATATACTGTACGGTACCACTGCCTGGAAACATTTTATTTATTTATGAGGACTTGCTTTTATAGATTTTCTCAAAAAAAATAAAAAATAAAAAAGATGAGATCTGGAAAGTCCAGAGAGATTAGCCCAGCCTCATATCTCTCCTTGGCTCTTTTTTTTTAACCAAAAAATAATATTTTGGTCACAACACACAACCCGTTTGAAGCATTTCTACTGTGTTAATATAGCTTCCTGGTTTCTGCTTGAGAACACCGAGGAGTTGTACTGTACACTGCAAGTGTTGAGCAGTGTAGTAAGTTCGAAGGGTCTCGTAGTCATGTCCGAGTTTTTCTTGCAATCACGAAGGGTCGACCTCCGCTGGAGCACAACCCTCTCATAAATGTAATAGCTTCTAACTCAGGCCACAGTACTTGAAATCAGCCAACAGTTGTGTTTATTTCACGGATCTCCTGGTATGAAAGCACTGGTATGAACTTGCTGAGCGCTGGCATGAAAAACCAGGGTGAAAAAAAAAAAAAAATAGAGACAGAGCCACAGAGGGAGGAAAGAGGGAGGAAAAAAGAACCAGAAATAGAGCAAAAAAAAAAAGTGCGAATGAGAGGCCAACTGGTACAGGACACTAAAGAGGAGATCTTCAGAGAGGAAGTGCTTCAAAACACACGCAGCACTTCAGCAGTACAGGCTTGGGCCAAGCTGGGAACATTTGGACGGTCCCTGACTACAACAACAGCCAAATTATTTTATTTCTGGAAGGCCCCAGAACACATTTAAGAGAAAATCACTTGAATATTTAACACCAAACACTCGGTGAAATTAAATGAATGCTGGTTCTCTTGAGTGCCAGTGTAAAGGGACACTTTCTTTTAGGGGAAAAAAATGAGGAGCACAGTTTTGTTTATGATGCAGAACAGACTAGCTAAAATAAAGTTAGCTTAAACTGCAAAGTTGATTTGAAAATTGTTGAATGTCCAATTATGATTGTAAATTGCTTCCAGGACATAAAATAAATAACAAATATTTAATGATAATCATGAGAATGTAACCCACATCATGACTAGTACATTGCTGCCTGTGTGAAATGCCCCACATTTATTATCAGACGTGACCAATTTTCAATAAATCGGCTGAAAATGAAGAAATAGAAGGATAAATCTTGAAGCAAGCTTGACCTCAAATGCACTTGTGGTGCCACAGAGAGATGGAGAATCATTTCCAGCAGAGGCTGACAGACCACTGTAGTCAGTGTGTATGAGGCAAGACGCTTGACAAGAAACAAACAAGAAGAGAGAGATTAAAGATGGAGACGAACAGAGAGAATTATGTAGAAGCTGCTGAGCAGAGAGACAGCAGCTGTGCCAATGTATTTGTTATAGTAATGATGACTCTGTGTCGATGGGTATGACCTTCTAGTATTTTCTTTCTTAACGGACCATATATGTGAGCTTCTCATTATCTTCTGTTATTGCCTTGAAACTATGTTCACAGCTCTGATCCTCAAGCAGAATCCTCACCGTTAAAGCATTCATACATTAGGCTGCTAAGGACTCGATTACATTAGCTGCTGAATTTACATTTTTCATCTGTAGAAAATTTAGCCCTATAATCCATTAATAAAATATATATTTTAAATAATATTCTGTAGTACTCCATGACAATACATCAATATAAACTTTGTCTCCTTCATATGTGTGATGTCATTTCCATTCTGAAGATTTCTAAAAGCAGTGAGTCAATACCATCCAATCTTTTGGAGTGCGCCACAAAAAGCACCCTGATAAAGCAGTTCTGTTGAAGTGCTGCATGTCCGACTGGAGGGAAAAGATCATGTATGCACACATTTGATTTATGTATATATTAGTCAAAGAAAGGGACAGGCAGTGGGGAGACTGCAGGACACCGTCAAGGAGACATGTCGACTCTCATACTGACTGTGAGAGTAACCATTAGGTAATTGGTTTGTTTGGCATTAATCTTCCCTTTTCTCTCCTGTTTTCTCCTCCTGTCTTTCTACCAGTAATTGAATAAACAAGGAGCTTTGAGGGGGAACAGCCAAGATATGAATACTGACACTGTATGCTAGGTCTTTTGACATATTAAAATGCTGTGGTGGGTATTTCTGGTACTGATTACAGTTGTGGTATAAGTCATCATAATCTGTAATATCAGCTGCCAGTGTCTAAAGATTAGAGTTTTAGCCCAAGATATACATGTGTATTTTTGGAGTCTAAACATATCATTCTTCACCTAAGTCTGTTTTACTGGGTTTTTGTTTTTTTAGAATGTTGAGCTCAGTATTCTTTAAATTGTTGGTTTAAACGGTTGGCTGAACGTGAGCTTTGGCTCACCTCAAGTATTCCTATCACGGACCAGCATTTGGTTACTAATTTACTTATAGAGCTCTCCACCCTGCAGCAGTCGCACCAACTACTGCTGACCTTGATCACAACAGTTCTGTGGCCAAGTTTGTCCCAGAGAGCAGGTTTAACAATGGGGAGAAAAACACAATTCCACTGATGTTAAATCTACAAAGTCCACTTGAAAGTACGGGGATCTAGTAAAAGCTGACAGTTCACCAAATAAATGTGTTTAAAACAAGACTGACTGAAAGAAAAAAAAACTTTGAAATAAATAAATTAAATTACGCCATCACATACACACTTAGTATTGAACTTCAGAATATATTTTTTTTCTACAAATATATAAATGATTGTCGGGTAAACACTAGCAGATGATGTAAGAACAGGAGTGTAAGTGTGTGAGTGTGTGTCAACTCTTTTCAAGTATCTTGGCTGAAACAGCCATGCTGCCGTCACTGAACACCAGTGAGGGGAAGTGACATAACACACCTATTTCCCTGACCAGATACATTAGCAGGGAGCTGTACTGCATTGATGTGAGCTATGGTCCAGACAGAGCATCAGAGTAAAGCCTTTGAGAGCACAGTAATGTACGACGGACTTAACAGCAGCCTTCTAGGCCCTAAATCACCAAGTCTTTCCTTGTCTTTGACCCAAGTCCCTACGGTAGAGCACACTCAACTGTTTCACATTAATGTAATTTGCTAATCTACCATTGGAGACAGACATTTTAGGCCCACATTGAGTCTAATATATGTCGATGATTCATTTCTTTTCCACAGAGATACTTCTGCAGATCAGCAGGGCATTTGCTCCTATTTCAGTTTTAAGGACTTATCCTGAGGCTGTCACTTACAGTAAACAATGGCCACCCTAAAGCCGCCTCTAAGCTGGGGGTGGGGTGGGGGGTGGGATCTGACAGAAGCTGTACTGAACCCTTCACCCTACTGTAGTGACTGCAGGCTCCACGTCTTGGAAATGGCAAAAAAAAAAAACTGAGCTGAAAGTTTCTGTGAACTAACTAGAGTGGGCACTAGGTGTTTCACAAAAGGTGCAGCACAAAACAGACCAGCACAAATGGAACATAGGACACTGCTTTGTTAGCAGTTAAAAAGTATGACTGTCAGTGCAAGGCTATGGGAACTAAATGATCCTGCAGCTAGAACAGAAAGTAGCAAAAGGCTATTGTAGATTCACCCAAAAAATAGTTTCTAGCGTTTTCCCGGTGAAAGATTGAACCGTAGAAGACAAATAAATGAATAAACTATAATGTTTTTTTTTCTAAAAGGATAATTCAGGATTTAGATTTCACCGCAGGGCTTGACACCCACAAGATGCTGCAAATATATTATTTACCAAACATACACTTGAAAAAGAAAAACTTCATTATTGCAAATATATTATTTACCAAACATACAAAAAGAAAAACTTCATTACTGTCAGGATTCCTGTCAAGCAGCAACAGCACTGCACAAACGTATATATCGCATCATCCTCAGGCAGCAGACTTATGTTTACCAAAGTAAACATTATAGCCTGGTAAAACCTGATATAAGACACCTCCGGGACAAGACTGTGTGTAAAAAATGCATGAGTAGATGACGACATCAAATGAAAAAGTAACAGCACCCCAGTCTGAAGTCAGATCACGCACAACAACTAAATGCCAGTGCTCTGACAAATGTGGAACGTAGCAGCTACAGTTCTGCACTGACACATTGAGCTACAGGCTACAGGTGTGTGTTTGGTACTGAGGGTTATATGAAAATCCATAGAAATGCCGAGAGTCAGATAGCAAATATTAAAAAAAAAACAAAAAAACGGAAAAGCAGAACAACCTCACAGCTTCAGCTGACAGTGTCTGACAGCGATACTGGGATAAAGAGTCTGATTTGTATGGAGAGAAGGCGACGGCATCGCAGTCAGATTGCTGAATGCGAAGAGCGGAGACAGCTTTCTGCAGTGTGTGTTATAACACAAAAGGGATTATCAGTGATCCACTCAATCACACTTCCACTGAGCAACGCCATATCTGATCACGGCTTAAACATCAGCTTTACATTGGTTCAGTCAGCCTATTAGCATGCAAATGTGCAGCTGTAACAGATAAAGTTAATGAATCATCAAAGGGTGTATCGGAGGTGTCAGATCCTCAGGTTAAACGCGGGGCTGGAGCTGGGTTAGTGGTTCACATCCTTAAAATATCTGGAGGATAACTGAAATTCAAACACTGGCCACTTTTTACAACCTGAAAACACGAGTGTGAGTTTGTGTTTTTGCATGAATGTAAACAGCGCCGGTGAAGTCGTGCTTGCATATTCATGAAAGTTGCACTGCATAAATAAACATCATCATCATTCTCAGACAGAGACTTTACTATTTGTGCTATAAGAGAGTTCAGCCTCAACACGATGATTCATTTAGGGACAAAACATTTATTTACACTAAGGAGGAACGGGGGAAAAAGGTGTTGATGATGTACTGCATTAAAGACTCTGTGAAATAGAGTCATCTTTCACAGCTGAGGGGCTGCACGCAGGAAAATAAGCTCATGCCAGCCAGCCTCAGTGAAGTGATGTGACACAGCATTCTTTAGCCAGCAGCTGCACAGCATGCTGTTGGGAGTGTCCTCCTCAGGAATATCAGCTGGTCAGGATTGGCTCGGGAATCACTGGCCATATATCCTTACTGGATGTGTGTCCTGGTGCATGTGAGGGCGGGAGTGTGTGTCATGCAGCAAATGTAATGGGCAGAAAGTGAGCAGAGTTTTTTTCCCCATCTAAAATAAATGTGTAATTTCAAGCAGTGCAAGGATTCATTTACAAGGCCAGGGCGGAACTGTGTGTGGATGATGAAGTGAGAAAGCTGTTCATCCCAGGAGGTTTCCATATCACTCTATTACTGAGCCTGCAGCTGGTGACTGGTCGAGACAGGATGGAATACCAACAGTTTAGAATACCGATAACTATATTTTCTGTTGCTCCAAAATAACTCTTTAAAGCCTCGTAATTCAGGTGTCAATTTTCTCCCAATCAATTTTTTTTAACAAATACGGCATGATAATCTTTCAGAAATCTACTGATAATCTAGTTATTTTTTCATGGTCCCAATAAAAGTCTAGTTCGCGTGTAAATGACAAACTGCGTAGTCACTCTCTACTAGTGCAATGATAAGTGGATGGACAACTTGAATTATTTGACGTACAGTGTGCATCTGTTAGCGTACGTGTTAAAATGTGTTTACATTTTTAATCAAATTAATTTTACTATTTAATTAAAGCAATAAATACATTCATTTCAGTAGCTTTAGTTTTAATTAATGTGATAGAACTTCACACTGACAGATACGGGTTTTGTTCGCTCCTACAGCCATTTATTTATTTCAAAGAGCAGAAACAGTTTGCTAAAGAAATGGTACCAGGAATTTGTTGGGTGAGAATATACAGTATACAAGGTACCGTCCACACCTACCAACTACAGCGTGGACACTGGTGTCGTCAGTTAGTGTGAACTGCAGCTGTGTGTACAGCAGGTACCAAGCCAAGACTACCACCTGAAGTGAATATACCTGCTGACT